>NW_017307821.1:100765-146897 GCF_000935625.1 Nanorana parkeri
ATACATATATACACACACACACACACACACACACTATATTTAGGAGATAAAGTAATTTAACTGACAGTGCCAGCTGTTATCTACAGCTATCTTCAGGAGAGGCACAGAAAAGCTCTTACTTTGAAATGAAAACATTCTTGGATTGTATGTGTATAGCATAGTGTCCTCAACAGATTTCTCTCTGACTGTGGCAGCTTTAAAAAGTTACTGTATGCTCTTGCACAGAGCCAAGAGTAACACTGCCTCAAGAAATACCAGATGGTATAATGTTGCTAGGTTTTAACCTATGTGCAGATTTGACAATTTAACTGCAGTAAATGTAATTATTGCATCTCATTCAAGTCAGTAGGCGAGCTACACATATTAATATTTTCAATGTAACAATGTTTATTTTATTTGCAAATTGCCTTTTTAAGTACATTTGTGTGCCATCCAGTGATATAGTGTATGCAGAAGCAAGAGCCCACATGGTTCTTGCATCATTTATTTAGACAATCAGTTGTAGCCTAATGGAGTCTAAAGGCTTCAGTGTCTAGTCCAGGAATTCAGGCAAATTCTTTCATTGCCTTTTAGAAGCTAATACAGTTCAAGTAGGTTTCAAGTGCAGAAGCGCTGTAGCTTATAGAATGTTCACATGGGTGTCTTTATTTCTCCACAACAAGCAGGAAGAGATTGAAAGGAAAAATCTGTTATTTTACTGCCTTTTTAACCCTCCTAAGCTCATTTTCAAACAATGCTTGCATTTTTCATTTTTCAGGGTTACATAAAAATGTTTTGGGTTTAGTCAAATTATATATACATTTTGTAGCAATGTTAGAGGTATTTATTAAACTAAGTATTGTGACTATAGTAAATATTGCAATAGCAAATAATGGTAAATGAAAAGTAACAGAAAGTAAGGGATTCTTTGTGAAAGGTTGAAAAATGTCCAACAATATAATTTGTCTCTTTAAATTTTTAATCAATTTTCTGGTTGAATATTTACAGGTCATTGCACAGAAATGAAAGATAAACAAAATAATGAACCAAATGAAAACACTCAATTTTATAGCGGTTTCTTATTAACTACATCATTAGCAAACAGAAGACGGCAATGAAAAAGCTACAACATGTTGCCACAATAGTCAGTAGTACTTTCTAAAACAGAAGATGGAATCGAAAGAAAACTTAAGGTACAGTCTGGTCAAAACCACAAATAAAACCTTGAGATGTAACTAGGAAGCATAGAAGAGATGAAGTTCGTCACTACCAGGGGGATTTGAGAAAAGCAGTCCCAGTAAATGTATCTGCAGATTTTCCTGGAAGATATTTTTTAAAACCATAATGCACTTTATGACCTTTGAACTATGGCCCTAGGGCTTAGAAAGGCCAGTAAGGGGGCTTTTTGGTTAAGCCTGCCCCTTCACTATAAAAGGGGGGCACAGAGCAGCCATAGGGGTTGATTTACTAACCTTTTAAACACACCACGAACGTGTATACACCTCTGTAGTGTGTTCCCTCCCAGCATGATCAATGGGAGGAATCGAAACACCTTTGTAGTGTGTACACACCCAGCAGGTGTGTTGTTCAAAGCCCTGCAATGAATTGCAAGGTAATGTGGTGTAAATTAGCTCTATGTTATGTTGCTTGCGTTGATGAATGCAGGAATGTATATGCATGAGCTAACCATTTTTGTCTAAACTGTGAAGCAGCATTATATATGCATCATGTGCATGATTTTTCCATATATGGCATTAGTGGAAATATGCTTTTAGAGACTTTTTGGTTGATAAATACGTTTTGCTGTGTGAAAATCACACACACCTGGTGTGTGTGTGTGTTTAGGTTAGTAAATCAACCCCATAGTGTCAGTGAATTGGAAGCTGTTGCAGGGAGAGCATATAGAAAGCTGCATGGGGACAGTTTAGAGTCCATTAAGAAACTGTTTCTTTAAAATCTGGTTGCTTTGGAAAAATCAATCGCTGTTTTTGTTTTAGGGGTTGGCATTTTAGGTTTTTATATATTTTGGAGGTATATTATACTTATGTTGTGGACTTTGTAATTTCTATTTTATGTTCCTAGGACCTTAAGTTTGGGGTGCTCAAAGTGGAGAATTCCCTTTTTACTGTCCATCTGTTCTTGTAGCTTTTTTTTGTTTGCAGCACACGACTGCATTATTTTAAATAAAATAATGGTACATGCATAAACAGTGTGCACCTAAACCAACGCACATTAAAAGTTAGGCATACACCAGTTAGTCCTACACTCCCTAATTAAAACTATCCTGCTGCTGGCCAATTTTAAACTGCTGTATCCTCTGCAGCATGTAAATTCTTGTAGTAAAACACCTGTCACTACTCTGACCTATTATTACCATTTCAAACTGTTCTGATTCTGGGTATATTTATAATGCTGTATCCTCTGAAGTTACTTAATTCTTGTAGTAAAGCCTCAGCCTGTACTCATTGTTTCTAGTAAATTTAGACCTAGCCTTGCTATTTAGAATTGTCCTCCTGCAGGACAACTTTACACTGCTGTGTCATCTGCATTTTTTAAATGAATGTAATAAAACTACTGGGCAATTTCTATCTGCCATCCAAAGAGACACCTACTTTTTTATCAAATGTGTTTTTACTCAATTACCATTTGATGAAAAAAGCATGTGTTTCTGCTAAAGCCAAACCTGCTAAACCCTGGGCAAATCAAACCCAGGAAGACCATAGCTGGACAATACAGTTTTTCATCTAGGCATTGCTGTAGTGCAAAACATCTGCTAGAGTTGCTGGGACACCCTTCTTACTGCCTCTAACAGACAGAAATCCTAATGTAAAAAAAAGTATGACCTTTCTCACATGCACCAAACTGATTCAAACCTGCACTAAAAAAGTTTGAAGCACAGCCCCCTCCACTGGTTTATGTGTAGGGTATCACACATAACTTAAGGTGAATTGATACTTTGACTAATTGATAATGAACTTTCTTGCTTGTTCACTGTTGCTGTATTCCCTCAATACAATTACAAATATAAATACAATTGTTAAGGTCTGCCTATTAAAAAAACAAAACAAAAACCATATCAATTAGATAAGATTAGTAGGAAGTATAGGCTAATTATATAAAGAGCATAGACACACATTAATACAGCTCTGTAATTATTAATCATTATTCTCACTTTAAGTGGTATAAGTACCTGAACTTGATTTAGCATCAACCCATATATAGCAGATTTGAGACTCAGAGAGGTAGAAGCAGCTAATGAGAAAAACAGATCTTGTATCCTGCTTTTCAGTGCAGAAACCTGTAAACATTCAGCAACAACAGCAATTTATGATCTTATGTTACTCATTCAAACTTATACTACTTTAAAAAAAATAATTGATAAGTAACAGTAGGACAGAGGTAGTATTCAACCACTCTGCTTTATAAGGAAGCATGGCAAATTATGGATATTTCAGGGAGACCACAGGGGTATATGAAAACAGGGTCCAGATGTCACCAAAACCCAACCAATAAAAATTTCATGCAAAGCAAATAATATCTGCAGCAGCTATTATGAGCTTACAGAGTCGTCCCAAAGGGCTAGCTCCACAATTGAGATAGAGTGTATGTGTGTGTGCGCTCGTGAGAACTGTTAGTGGTATTATAGCAAAGTGGAAGTGACTGGGAACAACAGCAACTCAGCCATAAAGTAAAATGACAGAACGGGGTCAGTGCATGCTGAAGCGCACAGTGCGAAGAAGTCGCCAACTGTCTGCAGAGTCAATGGCTACAGACCTCCAAACTTCGTTTGGCCTTCAGATTGGCACAACAACAACAGTGTGAAGAGACCTCCATGGAATGGGTTTCCATGGGCGAGCAGCTGCATCCAAGCCTTACACCACCAAGTGCAATGCAAATCGTCAGATGCAGTGGTGTAAAGCACGCCACCACTGGACTCTAGAGAAGTGGAGATGTGTTCTCTGGAGTGACGAATCATGCTTCTCTGTCTGGCAATCAGGTGGACTTGTGAGTTTGGCGGTTGCCAGGAGAACGGTACTTACCTGACTGCATTGTGCCGTGTTTAAATTTGTCAGAGGAGGGATTATTGTGTGGGGTTGTTTTTCAGGGGTTGGGTTTGGCCCCTTAGTTCCAGTGAAGGGAACTCTGTGGGAACAGTTTGGGGATGGTCCCTTCCTGTTCCAACATGACTGCACACCGGTGCACAAAGCAAGGTCCATAAAGACATGGAGGAGTGAGTTTGTGGTGGAGGAGCTTGACTGGCCTGCACAGAGTCATGACCTCAACCCAATAGAAGACCTTTGGGATAAATTAGAGTGCAGACTGCGAGCCAGGCCTTCTTGTACAACATCAGTACCTGACCTCGCAAATGCGCTTCTGGAAGAATGGTCAAACATTCCCATAGACACACTCCAAAACCTTGTGGACAGCCCTCCCAGAAGAGTTGAATCTGTTATAGCTGCAAAGGGTGGGCCAACTCAATATTGAAAAAAAAAGCCTCGATATTTCTTTGTGTTGGTTATTGAAAGTCAAAATTAGTCTCACAAAGGAGCCCTCTTTCTCAGTTTTTTGTGATTTTTTGTTGTTAGCAGGTATGTTGGGTCCACCCTTTACTCTTTGATATGCCTTTTTAAGTATTTTATTTGGGTTAGACATTGGCACTGTCTAACTAGGGACCCTAGAATTTCAAAATTCCTGAGTACTAGACCTACCATCACCTACCGACGATGTCCCTCCCTTAAGGATAAACTGACGAATAGTGACTTCTTCACTAGGAATGGCCCTTGCTGTAAATATCCCGGCACCTTCCAGTGTCAGGGGTGCAAATTCTGCCGATATGTCCATATTGGAACAAAAGTCACCACCCCTCGAGGGAAGTGCTTTACGGCCCATCATTCCGTAAACTGTGAAACCAAAGGTGTCATCTATTTAATGCTGTGCACATGTGATATGTTCTATGTGGGCAAAACGAGACGAATGTTCAAAAATAGAATCTCGGACCACCTGGCCGGGGATATAGTGGCCAGGGATCTGAGGTCACCAATAGTGAGACATTTTGTCAACTTACATGATGAACATATCGGCAGACTTCGTTTCTTTGCACTGGATAGGGTGCACCAACCTAGACGTGGGGGGGGGATTGGGATAAATCTCTTTTACAGAGGGAATGCAGATGGATTCATCAAACAGCCTCTCATGAACCCCCTGGACTGAATGATATGATAAATTTTAGCTGTTATCTGGAAACCTAGTGGCATTCAGACATAGCGCTTCGTTATCCCATTTATTTACCCCATTAGGTTGGAGTATTGTGAACAAGGTACACTCAAGCATTGGAATATTATTTTAAAAATTGTGACAACTCTCTGGAGCTCCGGGCTTTGATGGTTTAATAATATCCATCTAAATTTATTCAGGTTGTCCCCTCACTTTTTCAAGTTCAATTCGAACACATTTTAATTTCAAAAGATTTTAAAATTCATCCCATGTAAATCATGTAAAATTAGCAGCAGATGTGGAACTTTTAACTGTACTGAATATTCAGTAGTTGTCAAGTATAAGGGCTTGCAATCACAAGGGTAAATTATCTTTCTAAAATGGGGGGACTGCACTATGTTGGTAATGTTGACAGCCATGAAATACATGCTCATAGGTATAAGTCAGTGCAAAACATGTGTTCCCCAGTGAAAAAGAGGGCATAGTCCCAGTGGATGCATATTCTTTGTTAATTTTATATGTAAAAGTACAAAAAAGTTACTTCACTTACAGTATACATTTCCAAAAACTGTCAGCGACACACAGAAGACATTACAAAAATATCTCGTGCCTTTTCAATCCATCACCTGAAAGCCTAGAATAGCTAAGCACCATTAAAGGAAAATATTGCATATGATCAGTGTGAAAATATTTTGAATTATATTATAGTATTTGCAATAATTAATTTTAAGTATGTGATTTTCATATTTTCCATGCTTGCTCTTCCATTTTTTGTGATTGTATTAAATCTGGAAATTTATAGATAAGCCACTAAAGGTAGGGCCAATTTTGTACTGCAAGGGCTGCTTAAGAACTGTTAAGATAAGTTAAGTTATCAGTCACACATTACATTTTTTTTTTTAAAGTTAGCTGACTTACAGACCTATATTGAGATAAAGAGCAGTAAAGCACAACCATTATCTAACACTGCAAAGCAGGAACCAGAGTCTGTGCATAATGAGCTTGTAAGTCAAAGACTCTTGCATCATTTGGACCCATTCCTCCATCCACACAACTGCAACTACTGTAGGGCCCAGTGTTAGAAAGTTGGGTCTTCGTCAGAGGTCATGGGTCTTAAAGCAGGACAATGACCCAAAGCATACGTCAAAAAGCACCCAGAAATGGTTTCAGACAAAGCACTGGAGAGTACTGGATTGGCCAGCAATGAGTCTAGATCTGAATCCCATAGAGCACCTGTGGAGAGATCTCAAAACAGCAGTTGGGAAAAAGAACCCTTCCAATTTGAGAGACCTGGAATATTTGATGAAAGAAGAGCGGTCCAAAATTCCTGTAGAGAGGTGTAAGAAACTCATTGATGGTTACTGGAAGCGATTCATTTCAGTTATTTTTTTCCAAGGGCTGTGCTACTAAATATTAATTGAAGGTGCCAATAATTTTGTCCAGTCCATTTTGGGGGTTTTGCGTGGAATGTGTCATATTCGGCTCTTTTTCCTCTACTTTTTTGCTTCATACCAATACATACAAAATAAATAAACATGAGAATGCCTAAACATTTGTAATTGCAAAAATTTTCTGCACTAAGTAGTGCATTATCTAACATAAATGCAGGGGTGTCAATATTTTTGGCCATGACTGTATACAGTATATACCTCTAATGATATCTAATGAATCTATTCACACTTTGCGTTTAGATGCTTTTATATGCAGTCAGTTCAGAAGTTCAAATCAATTCCAAAACACCCAAATTTTAATTTTTTAAAACGCAGCTAAACACACCAAAATGTGTGTAAATGCATTCAGTTGGAGAAATCTCATTGGCTACTCCAATGGATTGTTTCAATGGACAAAGAACAGATGCATTCAAACAGAATGCGTGTAAACGTGTGTCATTTTAAGCATCTAGAAGCATAAACAGCATTTAGCCTGACAGATTTTTCAGACAGATCTCTGCATAAAAATGCAAGTGGCAATTGTGAATGTACCTTTCAGCCATAAAGATGTGGCTACACAAAGTAAAGTTTTAAAAATAATAATAACTGCACATTTCATATATTCATATATTTTTTTAGTAGACTCCTAAAAAGGAGGTAAGAAGCGTCCTATGATGAGTTAGGAGACAGATAGGTAAACTCCTGAGGCACTCTATAATCCAGCCTTTTTAGCATGGATGGGTAAATTGAGCATTTTTACTTGTTTAGTCATCAGTACTGAATGAGAAAAGGTCTATGGTTAGCTTTAGACACCCCTTACTCAGAGATCCTACTAGTGGCTGCAGGGCATAGTCTGGGGCAACTGCTATGTGTGCAATGCAGGAGCTCCCAATGGTGTTTCTAAAGATGTAATTGTGTACTACAGTGAAAGTATTATTATTCCCTTCTTCACTTCACATGGATGTCCTCTACTCTCTTGAAATGAGACCTTAAAGAAAAAAGGAAAGTAAGACTATAGGAAATTGGTAATGCCTTCTTTTATATAACTTCACATATAGAGAGCCCAGAGAATTTTGTTAGGAACCAGAAGGAAGTTCAAACTGACTGTTGATAACCTCAGTACAGCTCCCAAAGGGCAAGAAGAGAAAGGTGGAAAAGTGAAATGATACAACACATGCTTGACTTTCTGGCTATAACATGCTATGGTGCTTGACAAACATTTACAGGGTTATTCACAAAAGGGTGAAGAGTGGAGAAGTCAGGAGTAGTTAACAATCAAAGCCAAAATAGCTGATTTGGAAAAATTATCCAATTCAACTAATTTTCCAGTTCAGCTATGTTGTCCTAGATTGTTCACTTATCTTGCCTTCTCCAAACTCTTCACCCTTTTGTGAATAGCCCTGTTATTTTTTACTTCCTGCAAATTAAAAAACAAAAACAGTATTTCTATAACTTACTGATTCATTTTAGATGCTAAGAAGTGAAAAATACTAGTGAAGTTGGAGTTGCTTTCAAAAAAACTTATTTGACCAGAGTTACAATGTGTCAAAAAAGCTGATAACATCCAAGTATTCTAGCCTAACATGTAGTGTAAATAATTACAACTATTCATGATCAAATCAGAATGCTGCTTCTTTTTTTGTGTGCCTGAATACTTACATGCAGACCTGTCTAATCTGCAGATAAGTGTGCAATGTGAACACTCATGACTGAAGAATATGCAAATCTTAAAAAACTTTTTCCACTAGATGGAGATAAAGAGCATAGGAATTTCCTATGTTCCTTGGCTCCATCCAGTGATGGTATGCTGTGCAAACAGCGTTGGACATTTAAAAAAAAGAAATCACAATTTAAAGATTTCCCTGATCAATTGGCTAATTATTACATGTAAAAAAGTTTCATCCACTAAAAGAGTTATAATACATTCATATAGAACAGGGAGGATGGCAACACATTTCAAAATCTGCACGCTGGTAACGACTTGACTCTTCTCCATCATAAATATAATTTTGTCTTTTCTGCTTACCAGCTGTCACATACTGCGACCGGGGCACACAAAATGACAAAAAGTAGCGTGCAAAAAATGGTGTCTGTGCGTTAACAGGAACGCACTAGAGGCGCAGTTTCTAAGAAGGGCCAGGTGTTCGACAGAGCCTCTAATGGTGAGGATGATTGGCTGCTGGACACCTTCCAGGTTGCGGCCCTCTAGCATGCCCACACAGACATAAAGATTAGTGGCAGCACCGAGGTGCTGGATGCATCAGCAGACAGGGTTGAAGCATATACACAGCCACACGAGTAGGCACAGGTGCAAGGACTCACTTGAAGAAGCTGATGATCAATCCAATGCAGGACGTACAGGATCTCGCTGTGAGGAAGAGGGAATCCAGACTCACAGGAGACAAGGTAGGTGGTGGGCAACCGCAGGGATTACAGAGGCAAGAAATAAACAGGAAGTCCGACTGGGTGAAAAGACACGTTGCTCGAACGGCACGGAACAAGTGAGCTGGACTTTTAATGGAGAGATTCAGAGTGGATTGGCAGGAAGCCAAGCAGCTCAGACAGGAGGTAAAACCCGGCGCCGGATCCTCACACAGGGAAGTGTGACACCAGCTTAGAGTGTAAGTACTCCCACGTTAATTCAGTTGATGTATGGAAATTCAGCATAACAACATTTAAGGAATCGTTTAAAATATTATTAAATTAATGTCATGGCATGAATGAACTAAAGGAACTTTAAATATTTCTGCAGGTATTTAAAAATATTTATCTATTTATTCACATACATTTTATGTTTGCATATTCAGCCATGTGAATGAACACTGCCACATGCAGTATCCATTTTACAATTGTATTGACCTTTTCTGATACTGTAACCTGTACCAAAGGAGAAGCCTGTAGCTAATCAATATGAAACATAAATCCTAAAACAAATACGTTTTTCTTTTCTCCTTGCTTTCCAAATAACATGCAAAATACAGAATGTGTACTGAAAAGAAGAAAAAAAAGCTTGCTTCTGGATTATATATTGTAATATTTCTATGAATAATTTAATGCTTGAATGAAGGACAGTAAGCAAGGATGGTATTTGAGATTTCAGCATAATTGAATGGTCTGTATTTGCAGACTTATAATTCATGTATAAGAGCAGAAAAACATTCCATTCTTCCTTGCATTAGTAGAAAAATATACTGCACAAGGGTTTCCTACCTATTAATATTTTAATATTAATTGTTAACATAATAAACATTTTAACAAAAAAAAATAGGGAAACAAACACACCTTTATTGCTTATTCACCATCTGTTAATTGTGTTTATGACTCACTTAATAACAGGGTCTGTGAACTCTATGGAGCATAAGGAGAAACTGGTCACCACACTCTATACTCTGATCATCTGCCCAGTATTCCTGTGAACAAATATGATCTGCTGAGTGAGTAAAAAGTTAAATTGAGCCTTTAAATACACCACTTGCCACTATGTCATAACTCTAAGGTACTGCATATGGGAAGACGGGTCACATGATCTTATATACCCAAATATTTGTATTTTCAGGTTGGCCACCAGCAAATTGGTGTGGTGGGGGAGCAAGTGCAATGTATTAAAAGGTACAAGCTTTGTAAATACATTAATGCAGGGTTTCTTTCAAAGAGAAGTATGGGGTAAGTGTTTTTCCCCATAGTTCCCTTTAGGGTCATGGGATGACATATACTAACCTCATCCTGTGACCCAAAGCTCAGTATATCGCGGGCCAACAATACTGTTGAGATCCACTCAGCTGCATGACAGCTGGCTCTGCCTATCTAGAGGCAGAGCCAGCTGTGCCCGCCCCCTCCCCGTCCATTCCTCCACTCAGCGCTGGAGAGGGGAATTCCTGTGGTGACTGACAGCCACCGCTCTCTGCAGGAAGATGATCGGAAAGTGAGTGAGTGACGGTATGTGTTCTTTTAGTCTGTTAAAGTAGTATTAAATGGCCAATATTTTTCAATATTGAATCCAGATCAAGCATATATACATTGTCCTTGTTTCTTTACACTTTTTGACTAAGCACTTGCATCACCGTGTTTCCAATCAGCTCCAACTCTCGCAGCTCAGCTTCCCTGTCCAGTACAAGATCACATGGGGCAGAGCAGTCTCCAGCAGCTGTCAATTTACTAGCTTGGAGGAGGAAGGAGAAGAGGGTAACAGGGGGGCGGCTTGCTCTGCTGTGTCTATCAGTTTGTAGAGACACACAACTTACTAGCACAAACAAGGATGGCTCCATAGGACTCCGCAATGTAAAGGAGCCACCCTAAAACAGTACATCATGGCCAGTGCTCATTAAATCAGATGATTCTGCAGGAAGCTAAAAAACTTTTCAACATCAAGAAGCAACATTCACTATAAACAATTTCATCAGCACTTAAAATAACTTGAACGCCTTTTGAATTTAATATCACTTAAATATGCCATTTGTAATATCTGTTTGATAAGTAGCAATTCACAAATACAAATATTAGCTACAGCAATGAAGCTTTTTGCTGTTATTATCAAAACATGCAGTTGAGACAATGTTACTGACAATGTTACTTGCGTGTCATCTAACACATCAAGTTGATTCTGGCACTTTGATTTCAACTTAAAAAATGCAAATAATTTGGTTTCCTTTTTTCAAAAATAATTCAGATACCTAGTTCCATATCACCATTATTTAATTCCCATAGACCCAAGGTTAAGTATCTCTGTGTTAGATCAAAGCAGGTGATACATGTTAAAAATCTCTTGGTTTCCCCATCTATTCTAACAGCCCGAACGTTACTGCAGTCACAGTTCAGCCAATATTTTTCATACTGGCTCCTTTGAGAAATGGTGATTGAGAAACAGGGGGTTAAACAGGGGTGAATTTTGGGTGAATCAGCAGGACTGATGAAATTTGACCAGCATATGGCAAGCCTAAAGTGTATGCCCAGCTTCTCACCATATGGGCAAAGTACTGGCTCAATTTAGCATGTCAAACCAAAATAACAATGAATTGACATATCAGGTTATGTCCATTTTGTCTTATCAAACAATAAACTTCAGCTCCTGGTTTGCCATAATGATTGCTGAATACAGAGGGGGTACTTTATGCTCACAACACACAGTGTACAATAGCTATTGGAGTCCCCAGCTACCCCAGAAATGCTTGCTTTGCAATTAGACTTTTGGGATAACAAAATGCTGAAATTCTGATTCTGATCAAAACATTGCATCAACAATGAGACAGGAACAGATAAGAAGCTATTAGTGTGTATTTAATAGCAAACTTTGTGTTTTGCTATGCACTGTAGTTTACTTTTAAATAGTGTTCAGAGTGTTAGAAGAGAGATAGGAGAACATTCTGAATTGTTGTGTTACAAGTTACATTTTGCTAGCAGTCATACTGTAAGACAGACTTAATCTATAGATTTCCAGCTGCTTTAAAGGCTGGCAGCACTTTTTTGGAGTGAGTTCTGTAACAGCTGGAGAACCACATCTTTTCTACCAATTCTGTAAGTTCATTCTTAAAATATTGTTTTGCAACATTAAAAGAAACTACTTTGAAAACAAAATTTAATGATCATTCCCCTGTGACATCCATACTTTGAGTGGCACTCTGTAAAACCTAAAATATATACCATGAATAAAACCTAAATAAAATATAAAAACACTTCAAATGAATGTAGCTATTGAACACCTTCCCCAACTGCAGTCTATAGCAGCTCTCACAATCTCTGCAATTTTAAAAACGACAACAATAGAAACTTGTCGTATACCACTCTCCCCCTCCTTGCAGTGACTCCAGCTCCATAGATGAAGCAAATGGGAAGGGGGGCCAGTCAGTGTATGGGGGGGGGCAGGTCTCCACCCCTCCTTAGTGTGACTGTGTTTGGAAACTCTTTTGTAATAGAAAATGCATTTATACCAACATACTGCCATACATTGTTTAAAAAACAAATCTGCCAAGTCTGGAGGACTCCTTCTAAATAGGTCAATAAGGTGACGCAGTGCGAAAGTCAGTAAGGTGACACAGTGCGGGGGTCAGTAAGGTGACGCAGTGTGGAGGTCAGTAAGGTGACGCAGTGCGGAGGTCAGTAAGGTGACGCAGTGCGGAGGTCAGTAAGGTGACGCAGTGCAAAGGTCAGTAAGGTGACGCAGTGCGGAGGTCAGTGAGGTGACGCAGTGCAAAGGTCAGTAAGGTGACGCAGTGAGGAGGTCAGTAATGTGATGCAGTGTGGTCAGTAATGTTGACGCAGTGTGGAGGTCAGTAAGGTGACGCAGGGCGCGGAATTCAGTAGTGTGACGTAGTGCGAAGGTCAGTAATGTGACACAGTGCGGAGGTCAGGTATGTAGCGCAGGGTGCGGAATTCAGTAGTGTGACGCAGTGTGGAGGTCAGTAATGTGACGCAGTGCAGAGCTCAGTAATGTGACCCAGTGTGTTCAGTAAGGTGACGCAGTGCGGAGGTCAGTAATGTGACGCAGTGTGGAGGTCAGTTAAATGACGCAGTGTGGAGATCTGCGGTGTAAGAAAAGTGACTTACAGTGGTGATGTGCTCTGTCCTCATGCCCTCTTCTTCCTCTCCAGGTGGTGGATCCAGGTGGGGGGGCAACGGGGGGGGGCATCCATGTCTGCTCCATGTGAAGCTCCCAGCAGCCTTGTTGTGCCTCCTCTGCAGGTGCCTTCCCGCTCTGCTGAAACTAGCCAGGCAGCCAATGATGGTGCTGCACTATCCCTCCCACGGGGGTGTTTGAAGCCTATGATCTCCGCACATCGGCCGGGACATAGAGCTGTAAAGCTGTCACAGAGTTTACTGCGTTCAGTGTAAAAAAATACGGCATAGTACTTGGAGTGTGACGGTTTTTTACACTGAATCGCAGTAAACTCTGTGACAGCTGTATGTCCCGGCCGCTGTACTGGGATGCTGATGTCACTACTACTGCATTTGGGAGAGGCAAGGAGCGGCTCTCTATGTTGCAATTGCCCCTGGATCCGCCACTGACTCTGGGTTGTTTTTCAACTACAGTCTGCTGTAAGACTTTTCACTCTCCTTAATTTAGGGTCATGACTGCAGAGCCAGGCCAAGTAGGCCAATTTACATTCTGCTGGTACAAGTAAGAATTCCCAGCTGGCTATTAGGCAACGAAGATTTAAAGATACCTTGTATGCAAATGACATAATTATTATTTATTTTTCTATTATTTTGAATAATGGGTGTATTGGGTGTTCTCTGGTAGTTCTATTTTCAGCAAGCATAAGAGCATCGCTGTCAAAAAGTTCAGGGAAGATGAAATTACAGAACAGGCAAGTACAGAGCACTTATGCTTTTCAGTGATGCTTTATGACATGCAGCAAAATGTAATTAAATAGAACAAAGTTTTTTCATTGAAGTGATTGAAGATGTGTTTTAAGCACAATCATTATAGCATTTTAAAGGATTCAAAATAAAATATACACCACACATGCCTGTAGCATTTATTGTTATACGAGAGCACTAGAAAATGAGTGATTAAGCAAAATTAGGATGGATTGCTCTGGAGATGTCAGCTAAATCAATTACCTTTCTTCTGCTTAATTTTTATATGAATCATCAACATCTTTGAACAATATACTGTATGTTCTAAATATAATGATATCCTCACACACAGTAAATCCTAGCTCCAAAGTATGTAGCAAATTTTAAATGCCCACAATAAATCAGAAGATTGTTATGATGACATTTTTGAAAGATTAGGTATTTTCAAGAAATATGTTATTAGATCAAAAAGAGGGCTGCCATGACTGGTGAGAACTATAGGTTTCATTTGCCATAACCCATTTATCCACAGCCCACCAAGTGCCATATTTTCACCAGTCAGGGCTCCCTTTCCCTAAGGTCAAGTGACCTTCATTACTGATCTCTTATTAAAATGATGTTACAATTCTCTTGCTTCAACACATTGAGGCAATTTACTAGTAGAGGTTGGTCACTTAGCAGAGTGAATGTACACTTTGCAAAGTGTATGTACACTTAACTTAGCAAATTAAGTGAAGATGTGTTGACCTCTTATATAGCCAAACCGGCACAGGATGAGCTGATGTGAACACAGTTTTACCTCATACACTATGCTACATGAATTTTCACTTTACAATGTGAACATGTGATATTGCTTTAGAAAATCAACCCTTTTGAGTAAAAGGCCTAGAATAAGTAAGCAGATAGTTCTGACATTTCCCTGACTTTACTCAATTCCATTCTTGTGGTACATCAGAGATTTAGAAAAACACTGACGACAGAGGGTCACCCAGCGACACTCTCCAGCACTTCCACATATGGAGAAGCATATAACCTTGTGCCCAGGTTTAGTTGGCAATTGCTAGGCCTGAGCACTATCACATGATCAGGGGGTGACATCACCACTTCCTCAGGTCATCAACAGTGTTGGCTGCAGAGTAGCAAGATGCTGTGAGGGAGTGCAGGCAAGTATATGAGAGTTGGGTTATGCTCTCCATCCAGAAACTGCATGGGTGTCTCCAAGTAAATATAGCTAGGTTAAATAAATCCTTTTAAAAAGAAAATGGTTTTGAGTTACTAAAAATGTATCAATTAATTAATTTCTTTGAAAACCATATGGATACATCTATTTCAAGAAAAACATGCGATACATCATTGTATAAATTGCTATCTTTCATATTTTGTGATATGAAAATTATATTTGTTCATCAAGGATTTCAATACAGAGAAATTTGGTTCTAAATAGTGAATCAGCTTGTTGTCATAGATATAAAATAATTATGTTAATAATACTTTTTATGATGTACATAACAGTGTGTAGGTTTTATAATTGCTTTATTGCAGTTAGCTCAAGATTTTGCTATTCTTAGAATGAAATAAATGTATACATATTCATCAAATCATTATTATGGCCATCTTAACAGACCAATACCCATTGCAAAGATTACACTAATATTTCAAAATACAGTTGTACCAAATAACAAATTATCATTGTATTGTTCAAGCAAGGCATTTGCTTACAGGGAGAGTAACATTTCTTTCTAACTTGCAACTGTTAATTATCAGTCACACTGCTTTACTCCAGCTACAGTGCATATTCTCATATCTGTGTAAAATTTAATCAAATTTCATTTACACAGTAAAGTGCATAATATTGAATATGAATGAAAGCAATAGAAAAAAGGACAAAATAGTTCATAAAAAATAAAACCAGTTACTAAAAATCAAATTTATTCTGCTACTTACACAGTGAGACCCTAATTTCACTTCTTTAGCATCATTTGAGTTGTAGAGAGGACTGACATTGTTCAAGTTGGTCAACTGTGCTTTCTATTGGGATGCACATGGGAGCGTTCCTGGCAGCTGTGTGGCTGACTTGGAAATGTGTTTCAGCACCCAGCCTAGTCCTTTTAAAATGCGTAGATAGCCACAGGGAGGTGGAACTGGTACAGCATGCCTCTATATGCTGCCAACCTGAAGAGGTGATAGTAAGAGAGCCAGGATGCATATTTTGCTCTGTGCTTAATAAGTGATGTATGATGCAGCAAAGTTTTCAGTGAACTTGTATTGCAACCCTTTCCCAAGACCAGAAGTAGAAAATCAGAACAGAAGACTGTTGTTTGAGGTGTCTACATAAAAGCAGAGCTGGTGCATAACAGAGGTTAAATATTCCTTACTGAACTAAAAGCCAATGAACAACTACTTGTGTTAATCTATGATTTCATCAATAAAGTCTTATTGTGGGAAAGAATTAGACTTCTTTACATGATCATATACAGTATCATAAGGTTTCACTGGACTACTTGTGGAAAAATGATAACTTCTGTCATGCCACATTTGAAATGCAGTTTTCCTGTTTATTCTTGGAGGTAGTTAGATGTGTTTGACAGAGATTTAGTTGAGATTGGGGTTTGTGTCACACAAAAAAATCATGTAATGCCCATGTCTGTAGGAGAAATCAGAGAAAAAAAAGCAGGTGGGTGCAGTTTCACCTATAGCAGCCCCTGTTCCCTTAAGGCAAGCAATCCTACTTGGTTGCCTTCAGGACCTATTACACAAAGCTTTGTTCTCTAGCTACAGAGCATTGATGCAAAGACTAGTAGTATCTGCGGAACAGGGGAATCCAGATGTCCGCAGAAAATGGCAGGAAGTCTACATTATAAAATAAAACACTTGTTTGTCAAAGTCACTAACTAAATTCATGTTAGTTCCTGATTAAAAGGGTGCCCCCTAATAGGTTCCTCAAAACAAACAGGAAGCTCTCATACCTTAGTGTTCTGCCAGCAGTCAGCCTTTCAAACCAGAAGTGGGCTCTCACAGCATAAAGAGTGAGAGAGAGAGGGAGAGAGAAAGGCCTGAACATCTCTCAGCGGATATCGTATATGTACACTGTATACACACACACACACACACACTGTGTAAAATAATTATTTTATCCCCAACAGATTTTATAAGTTTGCGCACTTAAAGAAATGAAAGGTCTATAATTTTTTTTCTCATAGGTGTATTTTAAAATGATGGAGACAGAATATCAACCAAAAATCCAGAAAAAAAACCACATGATACAAACGTTATGAATTGAGTTCTCTCGCTAAAAACATTAAGCATAGTAACAGAAAGTCCCAGTCTTCCTAATACGCATCGATCACTGTTTTTAGCATTCCTTTGAACCATTCTAATAGCCCATAAGTTTGGCAGTGGTACACTGAGGTGCATAGATAAGTAATTTTCTACAACCAGCAAAGCTCTTTGGCTACCTTTGACATGAAAGGGGTTTCTTTGGTGTGTTAAAATGTCCTTATATACCTGCATGGGAAAACATGTGCAACGCCTTGTTTGCTATATAACATATTTGTGAAAGGAATTGCTTCTGGATACCAGGCGTCATATATCAATAGGTGCTGGTGCTCCCTAGTGGAAGTTGGCAGTGGCTCAACCTAACCTATAGCAATCCTCTAGAAAAAGACCTCAATTAGATCAATGTACTTCGAAAATGTGGTTGAGTTGCATTAATTTGACACTCAGGATTTACAATACTCCTCAACTGCTTTGCAAATACCAGACCAGAAATGTTGTTTCTCTCTCCTGGAAGTAACTTCTTTTTGGGCTAGGATGCCATTCATATCAGGCACTCATGGGTATCCTGTCCACTTCTTAGAAACCCATTTACTCCTTAGATAAAATTAGCAGTCTTCCCTTAGGGTTTGTATGACCAATGTGCCACCATCTTCCTTTTGAAAGGGCCTGTATCTGTTGCTGTAAAGACAGGTCCACTTGTTTTTGTCCCTCTGAGGAGGCCTGGTGGGCAGCAGTCAGCATCTTTTGGGCAGTTAAGTGGTTCCATCCCGCAGTGGCTAGTTAGCCTGCTGTTGGTTTACTAACAAAAGATGTGTCAGGAAGCCAGGCTTGGCCCTTGTGCTCAGGAATCCTGCATGGGCACCTGCACATCTGCATGGGCATAGTTTGGCTCATAAAATTGTGCACTGCCGGGCACCTCTGTGCACGGCGTGCTCACTAATGTGTGCATGTTGCGGATTTTCACGCTAAACGGGCTATTTAAGACGGTGATATTCTAGCCTCCCGTGCTGACTGGTCAGCTGTTCCCTGTATCTGTAACCTGAACCTAGCATCCTGACTCTGATCTTCTGGTGTTTTTATACTCAGCTTGGCTATCTATTCTGATGCTCTTCTGGATTCCCTCAACCTCGGCATATTTCTGACCACGCTCCTGCCTGCTGCTCTGTATTTCGCTGCCCGCAAGTTGCTGATCCGGCCTGTCCCTGGCTACGCCTTGTCTACTATCCTGGTACCTCGCTGCTCGACTGTTACAGATCCGGCTTGTCTTGGACTTCGCAGCTACCGACGCTCGTAGCTCTCCTGTCCTTGTGCACCTGTTCCACCTGCAGGGGTTCTTGGACTTGAGCAGCAAGAGAGGCCTTCCTTATCAACTTAGACTCCTCTAAAAAGGTACATGGTTCTAACAAGCTGTTTTACAAGCTTTTTTATTCAATAATAGGTGTCTGTCTCTTTAAGGTGCTGCCTGAATCCAGGAACCAAGTTGTAAGGGGGACAGGTTTAACTGGTATTGCCAGCAGTAAACCATGCATGAGACAGAAACACCAAGGTAGCAAAACAAACAAAGTACAGCATAAAACATCTAAACAAACATTTCCTCATCTGAGCCAGTAACTAAACTCATGTCAGCACTTGACTAACAGTGCCCTTTAATGGTTTTATTCCCACACAAAAGCACTACAAAGTCCCCAGAATCCTGGACTTAGATAAGGACTCAGTACGATTCAGGGAAAACAAACAAGTTTGTTATCTCCCTATCAGACACAAACCCTGGAATAGCTCACCATGTGCACGAGAGAAACCTAGGTAAAACATATACGCAATCCATAATTCTGCCAGCTAGTGCCTTAGAATTTACAAATAAATGGTCAATGGGTTTAGAACGCTACAAGCTTTCTAGTTTAGGACTTTGCCTTGTGTGTCAGGTCAGTTATATTTACACAGTGGCTGAAACACTGAACCAAAAAGGTCTACCACTATTTTCTCAGCACCATTCCATGCCCTTTGGTCTACACCTAGCAGGTCAAGAGTTAATCCTACAGCAAGATAATGACCCAAAATATACCTCCAGGCTATGTAAAAAATACATTGAGAAAATAAGACAATAGGCTTCAGATTATGGAATGGTCATCTCAGACTCCAGACTTAAAACCAAAGGAGCTGGTTAGAAATCAAAAAAACTAAAGTATGAATGCAAAGCAACCTACAAGAGCAACACATATGTGGGATATTTTACAACAGTATTGGGAAGAATTTTCTAAACAATAGGTAATGTCTATTGTAGAAAGAATGCCACATGTGTGTTCATCTGTTAAATCTGCAAAAGATGGCTATTTGAAATTAAAAAGTTGAACAGATATGTAATTGGGGATAAAAGGAAATAATGGAATTAGTTTACCAGCATGTTATATAATTTTTTGACTCATCAGAGTACAGTGATATAGTATTGTTGCATTTGTATCTGATATCAACCATATCACCTGCATACAGCTGTTTCTCTTTGCTTTCATTACTGTGCGATATTTATTGGAAAAAGTTGAAAGCGTTAATTATATATTGAAGGGATTGTGATGCTCCAATATGATTTAATTCCTATCTGCAATTCTAATGTTACAACTGGAACTGTACGTTATGCATGTGGATACATTCTTCTTTATAAAATCTTTAATATATTGACTCCTTAAATATATATTTAATTTTTTTCTCCTGTGCCATATTAATCAGTGCAATATGACCACTCATTATTTACAACATAGCAGTTTGGCACCATGATAACATTTATAAAAATGTGGATGCATATAGCATTCGTTAAGACATCCTTTGTACAGTAAGTGGGTGTTGTGTTCTTTCCCACAAGACAGCTGTCAAACCAAATCTTAGATAATATTTTCCTTTCTACCAGTAATGCAAGCTTAATATCTTGACAATTATTTATATAGAAATATCATATAGAGCAAACTTCTTCAAAAACCATCTCTCTCTTCGTGTCACATATAAACTTTGACTACTTTTATCATTATACTCTGATGGCTAAGCTTTAATACCGAGAAGTAAACTACGTTATTACATTGAGCACAAGCATACTTTATCTAATTTCCATGATGACAATTATATGCTGTACAGAGATATTGTTTTGAAATACTGAACGCTGCAATGCTATTTCTAGGTATGTCTCTAAAAATCAATACCAAGTAAAATATGGGATTACATTATTAAAAGTGACAGATTAAAGTTAGAAGCAGCTTGAGTTTTCTTTCATCTTGCAGTTTATTAGGCAGCGCAGGTTTTTGAAGAAATCAGGATGCCAAACTATCAAACATTAGCAATCTGAAGATTTATGGGACACAATATACACTGTTCAGTAGTAGAACTGCAGATCCCTCTCAAACATAGCCGTATATTAACTAAGATTTTTTTTTTACCTTATTTGCAGCAAACACTTTCCTTGGAGAGAAAAAATTGAATAAAAAAAAGAAGAACTGGGTCTCACTACTGTATGGCCTGCTACTGGCTGTTACTTATTCATCTAAACCTCACTTCATTGTGGTGTAGAAGTGGGGCATTAACTGTTCTTTATCAGATTAAGATGTGCTCAAATTGTTTTACCTGAGACTCCACAAATGGCTCCCATCTTGGTTTTACCTGGCTTTATATTTAGTCATAAAAAGGTTTCCTGAGGTTATTTTTATTGGGAGCATGAGCAATAATATCCTGTCATTGGAAGTCCACAGTTTGTCCCACTATTATGGATTGGAAGAATGCACTGTCTCATATTATGAGGGTGGGGAATTTAACTGCACATATATTATAGGAATGACATATATATCCAAACATGGAGATCTTATATAGGTAATTGGTGATTTCAAGGATAAGTTAACTTAAGACTCTTAATTGGTGGAGAGTTGATTGGTTTTCCTTATGCTGAATTTGTGGTCTCTCATCATGGATTGTGTGACAAGGAACTTGTCCTTTTTTGTCTTTTTGTTTTTTGCTTTCTTTCTCCTTTTTCAAGACTTTTTCTCTGCCTTTCTGCTTTCAATCTCTTTTTTTCCCGGCTTGGCTGCTGCAGCACCCCCGGGTAGATGGAATACCTTCGCCTACATTTTCATAATGTACTTAAATAATTTATTTGATGTCTTTCTGTGTTGCACACTGTGTATTTTATCATTGTGTATGGACGTAACCTGCGGTCCTCCTGTCTACTTATTTTTATACTAATTTTTGTACATATCATCGATGTGTTTTTTTTTCTTTAAAGACCACTTAACTTCCACATTAACAGTTACAAACCAAGGTATTTTCCTGTTGTACTATTGTTAAAAGTATATTTTAGTTCCATGGAGAACTGCTAACTACAGGGGTTTCCCTTCAAGTTTATCAAGTGGAAAACCCCTGTACTCAATACATTTGATGACAAACATTGCAGAAAATAGGATTCCAAGGTTGGATTGCATCTTGCAAAAAAAGGAATCCAAGACAAGTAATTTCATCGGATCTGCTTACAAGTTCTGTAGAGACAACCATCATACAGTTTCATATAACTTCCGAGGGCTCCACTGGTGAGATCCGATTGCTTGAGTTTTCATGTCTATTTACCTGCTATTGGCACTGAGTGGATACCACTGCTCCTGCAGTGTAAATTAAAAAAATAGGCAGTAATTCTTGCAGAAACATTTTGTTTTTGGAATTCCCAAAGATATATATGAAGCCAGGTCACTTAGACCAGACTGGTGAAAGGTTAGTGTAAACCATGTGGTAAGAAGAGAAGTCACTGGTACCCATGAGCTGCAGCTTAGAGTCTGGAATTCACCAAAAATCCTGCAAAGCATTTTTGTTGATTACTGTTGGTAGGAGGTGATAACTAGTCAGATGACTGGACTCTCCTCCTACCAGAGCGGTTGCTCTATCTTTGTGCAGAGAACACTCCAAACAACTTTGCTAGCCCCCCACTATGCTCTGCATTTTGTAAATTAAACAATGTAAATGTGAAGCACTGTATTTACAGTGGTATCTTTATGAAAGCAGATAGCAGTATCCACTTAGGCCTCGCTCACACCTTTGCAAATGCACACAGCGATTTTATTGTTTTAATAGTGCTAGTTCACATCTGTGCTGTGTGTGGATGTGAATTGTCCACAAAAGGTGCAGGTCCATTTTTAAGTGCTTTGACACACATTATATCCCACCTCAACCTAACCACTGAACCATCTCATTCTCAAACAATTCATCCCCACCCAGCTACCTCCTCATGTATCACTGGCCCCTCCCTTTTAGATTGTAAGCCCTCATGGGCAGAGCCCTCCTTACCATCTTGTCTTGAATTGTATTGTAATGTCTTCCTTATGTTGTAAACGCTGTGCAAACTGATGGCACCATATAAATCCTGTATAATAATAATAATAATAATAATGATAGTCTCTATTGATGGAAATGGCAGCTCATGAAAAACACATGTAACATGCATTTTTACACATTTAGAGTGCATGGTACTCAGTCCCTGTCCCAGAGATAACTTTAGTCAACATTCCAATGGCTGCTATAGTAGTGCAGAATGTATGAAAATTCATTTTACATATGTTACCGAGTTGGAAAACACATGCTAAAAACATTCCTAAAATGTCATAACACATAGAAAGTGGTGTACCCAGCCTTAATGTTTATGTGGTCCCTACATCCATAACAGTCATATGGGCAATAATGCAAATAATTGTGACCTGTTCCTTAGTTACTCCTCCTGAATATACAGTATCATAGCTAAGCAAATATAAGCCATGAATGGAAGAAAACTACACTTGATACAATGTGCACAATGGGAATCAGTTTACTTAGCGAGTTCAGCAACTCCTCATTTTAAAACAATACCCTGAGTTAACATTAGATCTTTTTGTGTTTTGACTCCCTATGATACATTTTGTTTGTAACTACACTTGTTGCACATTATTAATGCATCAGGGTCTTTTTAAAACAAGTTCCTATTACTACATTGTATTATTAAATGCTGACGATAGAGGAAGATGGCATGTTGTAAGCTGCAGATAAATCCAAGCCTACATATTCAATTACAAAATGAACTTGTCACACAATTTGTCAAAACATATACACATGCTACTAACTGCAAAAGCAGCATGTAGTATGGGAAGATGCTTTATTTGAACACAATAATGATACCACTAGTAACATGACATGAGATCCATTATTTTGCATTACAGTAGCAATATTGCCGGCAGCAGGATAAATATGTAACTGTACATTTTACAGTGAGTAATAGTTGTACAGTTTACAATGGTGAATTAATGTGCCTTAAAGTAAAAATTGCAAACACGAAGAGCTGGTAACATTTGTCATCTTAGAATCTCCATCAGAGACTTTGTACAAAATGGATTGTATTTAATAGGAGCAGCATTTACATTACTCTACTTATTATTTATAGCATGCTCTGGGAAAATAAAAGGAAACCAAACAGATGCAACTTAAAAATTAAGAAAACAAATTTGAAGTGTTTCAGTTGGAGAGCTCCCCTTATTTCCTATCTGTTGAAACCATTGTTAGTAGGACAGGAAGTGGGGGGAAACCTCTCTAATGGAGCCCCAGATAGCAGTAAAAACCCAACAGTTCTAGTCCTTCCCCACTATATTCAAAACTAGTAATAAAAAAAAAAAAAACAAACCATTCCTATCTATCTAAGCTTTAACAATTTACAAAGATGAGAGGGCAGGAGGGACATAGCCATATATATAGTGTTTGTGTGAAGATAGATAGATAGATAGATAGATAGATAGATAGATCTGTTATCTGTTTTTGTCTATGACTATATTTCTTAAAACAAAAGCTGTCTCCCAGTTACTTTTGGGGCTGAGACTAGAAAAAAACCCATCTGTGACAGTATCTTTTTCTGCATGTTTTTGCAAGTGCAAATTATGTGTTTCCATTCAATGGTAAAACCCCTCTATCCCACACTCAAACAACATGCCTACCCTCAATACTGTATGCTCACTTGCTTATACCTGTTCATGTAATCTGGTACTAAATAGCCTTTCTTTTGTTTCATACACACCACACTACTTAAAAGAGAACGCTAGCTAAACCTTTTTTTTTTAGCTTTAGATCTCTTTTGGGTCACAGGAGTGGTCTTACTAATGTACTCCTGTGAACCAAAGTCAGCATATAGTGGGCAACTGCCCGCTATTTGCTGACAATGCTGACAATGTAAAGCTGTGCTGCAGGTGGGAAAGATCCTGATTATATTGTTGGGATCCACCCCACTGCTTGATTGACAGCTGGCTCTGCCTCTCTAAAGCCAGAGCCAGCTGTGGCCACCCCTCCTCTGTCCTCCAATGAGTGCTGTAGGAATAGAGAGAGGAGAGGGTGGAATCCCTGTGGGGAGTGATGAGTGACAGTGACCACTCTCTGCAGGATGAAGCCATGAGCTGTACCATCAGCAGTTTGTGATCGCTCAGCTCCCGATCTATAGAGCCGCCATGTGGCAGCTGCAGTGTCACACGCCAGCTCTCACTATTGGGAACAGTGCATTTTACTCTCTCAATAGTTCTCCTTTAATCAGGAGAATAATTTCACTATTTTCTGGTTCTCATCGGACATAGACATATATGATTATGCTGAATCATTGTCCATTAGGAGGGCTGGAAACAGAAATATGAGTCAGTAAACTGTAAAGCTGAAAAAGGGGTGACACACCTTGCTATACAGTATAAACTACAACGCTGGCTGAACAGCATTCAGCATAAAATAGAATACCTACACAGTATTTGAGAGTGGTTAATTCCACAAAATTGGGTATAATAAAAAGTTTGAGCCTTTTTGTACAATCTGCACTGAATACGATGTCTTCCAAGATGTCAGTTTACTAAAACATTCTTTCTAGTTAAGGTGTCAAAGCAGCTCTTTATGTTCTGTCAGTCTAAAATATAGGCTGCTAATCGGGTGTCTCTAGCTAATTCCACTGCTTTGGGTATACTGTTAATCACTTGACCCTACTGAACAATCTGAACTATAGTACACTGCTTAAATTGGTACAAGGATTTCTACCAGTTCAAATACTAAAAACTGGATAGCTCAGCTGTCAAAGAAGAACTTAGTTATTTTACTTCAAAGTGCTTTATGTCAAACATAAACCTAGAAATGCTAAATAATGTAGGTTGATAGGGAATATCTGAAGAAACGGAGAGAAAAAAAATCATAAAACAATCAGCCCAAAAGCCACCTGGTCATTGATGTAACACTTACTGAATTGCTCTGTCACATTTATGGTATAGGCCTTTACCATCAGTTAGGTCAAATTCTCACATCAAAATACAAATCTGGAATTTTTCCAATCATAATGCATTAAAGATTTTCCGGATGGTAATTTATTGTCTGTTCTCTTTTAACAGATGTGTATTAGCATTTGAACACAGTTGAAGCTGCCAAACAAATTGTTAGAAGTACCGGTTGTCTCGTTTATCATCCATCTCAGAATGACATCACACAGAGGTCTATCTCCAAGACTTTCATGGCTGGAGGGCTTGAGCAAGGCTCATTACAAAGCTTGTATAGCAAAGCAAATGTAATACACATGCTGCATGCAAATATGCATGCATATCCCCAGGTCATTTTTCCACAGTGTGACGAGCTAAAACAAATGACACAAGAAGTGTAATTAATTACGAAATGTGGAAATGCCTGAGCTACCTGAACCAATTAAAGCATGATTCCTTCAGGAGTAGAAATTACTTTTGTACAAATTTGTTTCATGTAATTAAACATTTTTTATCCAGGAAGTTCAAACCTTTGTATCCTTTTTCTATGCTAGTTATTAATTTCATAATGGATACTTTTTATTCTGGTGAAAAAAAAGTGTCCAACTTTCATATCTACTCTGCAGAGTATTTAAGGACTGCTGGTGCAACAATACAAATTCTAATGGCTTCCTGTAAAACGGTCTGCTAAAAAAAAAAAAAAATGTAAGCCTTCTGCTTGCTGCTTTAAATTACTCTAATTTGCCATGAAGGCTTTAAATAGAAGACTGAAGGTCTTCCTGCCAAAAAGCTCCATGCGATCCCTGTGGGCAGATTAGCTTGGCAATTGAGAGATGGTATACATATATTAATTTTTGCCCACTGATATAGTCTCTATTTATAGAAAATCTGTTTATTATACCTTTGAAGGGCTGATCAAAGCCTTAAAAGATGTTATGCTATGTTTCAAATCTCTTAATAATATAATTGGAAATATTTTAATCAAATTTGTATTTGGTACAAAGCAGAGTGCAGCTTAATTTTGAATATTAACATAGTACTTGCATATAAAACTCTAGAATGCAATATGTTTTCTATAAACCACCCATACCTTTAAACAAATTGGATCACCATATATGTTTTTTTCAAAGTCAACAGTGATGTGTTCCTTCCAGATGTCAGTGAAATGGAATTGTTCCTCTATAAATTACACTGGATTGTATTTATGGACATTATCATATACCAAACCAGAGTATTCTGAAACTAACAATGGCAACAATTTATATAAGAAGGATCACGCATAAAAGAAAATACATTTGAGATACATACAAGGAGTACCGATTACGGGTTCAGTATTTCAGCAACTTACTTTTTTCATGAACCTGGTGATCCGAGATAGCCAGGGAGTTAAAAGTGTTAAGGAAGTACATGCCGAGTAACCCTGCGAGGAGTTCTCTACATTTTGGGTACAGTGGAATGCAAGGAAGTCTGATTAAAGTTAATTCATTGATTTAAGCTCAGATGCAGGTTTGCTGGATTGCACTTGTAGTTTACTTTTTTCACCAGTTGCATTTTTTATTACACTGCAGACTGGAACATTGCTGATAATGTGTGGCAGTTTTGGGTTTTGAATTATAAGTATCAATATTGGTAGTAACATTTCATACATAGCTAAAAAGGTACCCATTAGGGATACTGAAAGACAGTTATAAAAGGAAAAAAGGGTTTTGCATAGTAGAGGTAATATAAACATAAAATAATCATACATTGTATACCATGAGAAATGAACAGAATATACATGTATTTAAACACACAAATCTATACAATTATACATAATAGAACACACAGGCAGAGCTGTTATGTAAGCATAGGACTGAAAGGAACACCGCAAGGCTTTACCTTCCCTTTAAAAATGTAAAATTTTCTTTTCCACATTACTATCTTCTGAAATTGGTTTATTTAGATGAATTAGTGTATTGTTTGCCTGTGCTTCAGTAACACATTTGTGAGCTTGAAATTGCATTTTCACTACACGTTTACGTGCACATAGGAGAGCTACGTGCATTCTAGTATGTCTAATTTGTTCAACTTTGGTAAGAGAAAATATTAGGATCATTGCTATTTTGAAGTATTTTTTGTGACAACAGTGTTTCCTTACCAACATCAGAGCTGCAAAGTAGAATGTGCAGGTTATTGTTGGTACTGGCAGTGTGTGGGTGGCAGTGTGTGTGGGTGTCTGACAACTGAAAGCATAATGTCTATTGTTGCATCATTAAAAGATGACATTAGGTAGCACTACCAAGCCTTTCATAGTATCTGATGTGACATAAATCAAATGGTGTCAGATTTTTCTTTATTATTTTGCTATATTTTGTAAATAAAAGCATTTTTTAGCATGCTGTCCAACAAATCCTTAGGTTATAGAGTACATTTAAATATTTGGTTAGTTTCTACAGTATAATCCACATACCTACCTGTGATTTTTTTTCTCTCCCTTGGATGCTTTAAATTCCTGTAGACAAGGGTTACTAGTGTGACAGATGTTACATTAGTCATGGTCTAGGAAAATGTATGAAATGGAACTCTAGTGCTTGCTTGGGAAAATATGTTCTAGTTTAACCTTATATCATTTGTTGTTATTATTATGTTCTGTTGCCAAGTATATTTCTGTATTTCTTATGTATCACTTTGATTTCTAAATATCAGTAACCTCTAGAAGATGCACTTTCATTTATATTCTATTTGAAGGCCTTACCCAGATGGGGCGTACACATCCGTGCGGTGTGCACGCCCGTAAATGGGCCCATCCCGGAAGGGACAGGTGCTGCATGTAATTGCATGCAGCAGCCTGTTCTTCCCTATGGGAAGACACAGCTGTACTCTGTCGTCCGTACAGCCGAACTTGAACATCCATGCGGGTCCAGGTTTCTGCACTTGGACACAGACAATGTGCATTTAAGTGCAGACACCCGGACACGCAAGTTCGAGTGCGTGGATGACGACGTATAGCCACCTGCTCCCATAGGGAAGAACAGGCTGCTGCGTGCAATTACACGCAGCACCTGTCCCTCCTGAATGAGCCCTAAAAAGGCATCCACAACAGACAATATTAGTCTATAAAACCTACCACGTTTTTATGCTGACATTTTGATATTTCACTCAATAAATTGTGTGAAGTTTACCCTTAACTATCCAATTCTGTTAAAAGCCATTTTGTGTTTATTTATTTCATCTGCATATGACTGGGTATTTAAAGTTAACACAGCTAAAATTTATTGAAATGTTTAGAAAAAAAGCCTTTTTGTATCAATGCATTCTTTAACCACCTGAGATCTGAGTGGGCGTCTTTAGACGGCCACCCAGACACGCGTGCAGGAAATGGCCGGTATTTAAAAACAGGCAGCGATGCCTGTTACCATACAACGATCCGCCGGCTGTAGAGCCGACGGATCGCGAGTATGGTGTGCCGATCGGTGTGTCCCCAGCCGTTGTCACGCTGATCCCGGTGCGAGCCTGGGATCAGCATGTCGCCTGTGTCGCAGGGGATCAGAGGGAGATCGTTACACGAGCTCCCTCCGGTCCCCTCTCCTCTGCAAGAATGCGGAAGTGTTGTATAATACATCACTTCCGCATTCTTGTGTCACTCTCCAGCTTCAGAAGCTGGAAAGAAGCTGATGGAGCAGATCTGTGCTTCATAAGCTTCTTTTGGGGGGGGGTCCTAGGTGACATTAGGGGTCTTGGAGACCCCTGATGTCTCCATAAAGAGGACAAAAGTACTTGCATTTTGAATGACCGTTGTCATTAAAAGTTTTTGATTCTACTTTTGGAGTGCTGGTGACATCTTTTGGGATCATAAAGAGTAGGGATGTCCCGATGCCACTTTTTTAAGACCAAGTACAAGTACTGACCCTCATGTACTTGAAAAAATGTAAGTCCCCCCCCAAAAAATTTAAAGTTACACATAAAAAAGAATTAAAAAAATGTTAAAGTCCCCACCCATACATACATGCATGCAAACATGGGTCGGGGCACATATGTGCAAAAAAGACGATTGCGCCCATTACGCCGCCCATGTTACATATCGCCGCGAACGTCGGAGTGAGAGCAATAAGTCTAGGGCCATCAATCACTGATAACACTAAACTGATGAGCGGTAAAAGCTTTTAAAGCATCAATGGCCAATTTGGGGTATGGTAGTTTTCTGCGATTTCGCTGGTGCGCGCAATTTTAAAGCTTGACATGTTTGTTGTCTATTTACCCGATGTGACCCGATCTTTTATATTTTACCAAAAAACTGGGTAATAAATGTTTCCTAACATAATGTAAAAAAAACGTTTTTTTTCAAAATTTTCTGTAATTTTTCCTAAATATAGTAAAAAATAAAATCCCCAGTGGTGTTTAAATACCACCAAAAGAAAGCTCTATCTGTCCTCAAAAAATGGTATAAAATTAATTTCAGTACAGTGTTGCATGACGGAATAAACGTCAGTCAAAGTACTGCAGCGCTGAATACTGAAAAAGGCCCTGGCCAGGAAGGGGGTCTAAACACCTGGTCTTGAAGTGGTTAAAGCTCCCATTACCCATTTGAAAACACATCTAATTCCCATGCATTTTTATTGCAATGGGCTTTTGTATACATCAAGTAACTTTTTACATGCATCTTTGTATGTTTCACATGTGTTGCAGTCAAGCTATAACATGCAATATTAGTTTAAAAATGCAGCACACAGTGTGGGCTGGCTTTCTAATCATGTCAATAGTGGACCAGTTCTGTGCAATGTGTGATGGCACAGCTGCTTGGGGCCTCAAAAAGGGGCATATTTAACAAGGTGACAGCCCAGAAGTTGGCACTATAACAGGAAATGCCTAAACAAGGACAGGATCACTGGGCATTATTTTATTGATAGCTGCATATTTAAAAAGACAGAAAATAATGTTTAAAAGTACTCTAACTCCAGTGTTCTGCCTCCCAGCTCATCCGGCCCCCACTCAAATTAGAGTACCCCCCACAAACCCTTTTTAGTTTAAAAAAATCTGCATATGCATAAATTGTTCTCTCACTCTTCCAGGTGTTGTTAGCAATGTGGAGGAGAGGTAGGCCTCCAACTTAAATGCCTCTGGACAAGGGTGTGGGCACTTATCAAATCATTAACGGGGGTTGATCTCTGTGACAACCCGGCAGCCTGCCTTCTTTATGTCTTCAATCTCTCCAGACGAAAATATAAGAAATCACTTTTACTTCATTTATTAAATGTGGCCAAGCTGTGTATCCAAGCCCTTTGGAAGCAGACTACCCCCACTCATTAACTTTATGGTTTGCAAAGATCCAAGAAATTGAACAGATGGAAAATCTAACTGCCTCCCTCTATCATTGTGAAGACAGGTTTAATGGAATGTGGTTCTATTGGCATGAATACATCTACTCTCGAGATTATGACTTGGCTTTGGGGGGAGACAGTATTTTGGCCAACGCTGCCCCTTTGAGGGATGGGGACAGGTCTTTTTTCTTTTTCTCCCCTCAGTACTCACTCTCCCTCTTTTTATCAGTCTCTTTCTTTTATTTGTCTTTTTTCTTTTTGGCCTACATGGCTTCACCAAAGTGATTTTTTCTATGCTATTTCTGTTTTTCTCTCGTCTGTTTTCATTGTTAAGTTGTTGACCTTTTTTGCTAGCTTTATAACGAAAATGGTTGAATCTTGTGAAGTGAGAACCTAGCCCATGTTTCTGATGAGTACTTCATGTGTAGACATGATATGGGAATTTCGAATGTTAAGTTTGGTTTTTCATGTTTATCTTGGGCATGCAATTTGCTAAACCCCTTAAGGACCTATAACGGAATTATTTTGGTCCCTAAGGGGTTTTTAAAACAGACTCCCGGTGGCATTGCTCTGTTGCAGATTCCTACCGGTTTTTGTTCTATAGAAATAACAGCTTGTCTCAGCATGTCCTTTCCAAACTGATTCTTGAATAGGAGGGTTAGGGTCATTATAATCAGCTAGTGGATATTCTATGTTCTAATGAAGAAAGGTGCATTGTCAGCATTCCTTTAGAAGTAATTAATCTTTAGGAAGTATCTTACCATTAGCACCAAAAATTAAATTCTTATTGCAAGGGATGCCTAAAATTTTACCTGTACCTTAGTGTAGACATCTGTCAAAATCAGTTAAATGCAGAAAATTGCATTTCTGAGGACATTCTTTATATCAGCTGTGTACAGAATGCCTCCAGGTCCTCATATTGCATTCAATTTTTTGACAGTTTTAGAAAATTAAAGTGGCTTCAGTTTAAAATAGAAAAGTCATTTTTTTAAATAACCTTAAAATTACAAAATGGTTTGCGGTGCAATTATCTATGCTATATTCATTTTTTTAGTGATTTTTTATACGGATGTTCAGATACCAGTGCCGATACATAGAATTTTGACAACTACCAGGGTCGCAGCAGTTGCAACTGGGCCCTAGTGCTACACCACTGTCCTGAAATCATATGTATCGTTTTAGAAAAACTGTAACATGACACTAAACAAAAGTGTATCAGTAATTGGTATCTGTGAGTACTTGGACAAGTATCAGTACTTGATCTGTAAAAAATGGTATTGGTGCATTCCTAAACACACACATTGGGGTTGATTTACTAACCTTATAAACACACCACGAACATGTATACACCTCTGTAGTGTGTTCCCTCCCAGCATGATCTATGGGTGGAATCTAAACACCTTTGTAGTGTGAATTTATTTTGTTTGTTTATAGATTACTCTGCATGGATAGCCAGGGTTGCTGTGAATGTTTAGTTAGTGCTCTAAATGAGCTAGGATTTTGTTTGTAGTTTTCAATCACCTTTTGGGTGCTGTTAAACGCCCCTCAGGGACATGCAAATAAAGAAAGACTGTTTATATTCACTATTGCATGTCGGAAGCTGGTTATACCCTAGAGGACCGTGTTGTTTGGCTGGAACCCAGTGTCTTGGGTGACTGCGGTGTCACAACACACATACACACACACATATACATACATACACACACACACATACACATACATATACATATATATATATACACACACACACTATATTGCCAAAAGTATTGTGACGCCTGCACCCACAATCTTTAATGACATCCTAGTCTTAGGCAGTAGGGTTCAATATTTATTTGGCCCACCCTTTGCAGCTCTAACAGCTTCAACTCTTCTGGGAAGGCTTTCCACAAAGTTTAGGAGTGTGTCTATGGGAATGTTTGACCATTCTTCCAGAAGTGCATTTGTAAAGTCAGGTACTCATGTTGGGCGAGAAGGCCTGGCTCGCAGTCTCTGCTCTAATTCATCCCAAAGGTGTTCTATCGGGTTGAGGTCAGGACTCTGTGCAGGCCAGTCAAGTTCCTCCAGCCCAAACTCACTCATCCATGTCTTTATGGACCTTGCTTTGTGCACTGGTGTGCAGTCATGTTGGAACAGGAAGGGGCCCTCCCCAAACTGTTTCCAGAAAGTTGGGAGCATGAAATTGTCCAAAATGTCTTGGTATGCTGATGCCTTAAGAGTTCCCTTCACTAGAACTAAGGGGCCAAGACCAACCCCTGAAAAACAACCCCACACCATAATCCCTTCTCCACCAAACTTTACACTTGGCACAATGCAGTCAGTCAAGTACCGTTCTTCTGGCAACCGCTAAACCCAGACACATCCATCGGATTTCCAGACAGAGAAGCATGATTCGTCACTCCAGAGAACACGTCTCTACTTCCCTAGAGTCCAGTGGCAGCGTGCTTTACACCACTGCATCCGGCGCTGTGCATTGCACTTGCTGATGTAAGGCTTGGATGCAGCTACTCACCCATGGAAACCCATTCCATGAAGCTCTCTATGCACTGCTGTGCCAATCCGAAGGCAACAGGAAGTTTGGAGGTCTGTAGCTATTGACTCTGCAGTCAGTTGGCGACTTCTGCGCACTGTGCGCTTCAGCATGCGCTGACCCCGCTCTGTCATTTTACATGGCCTACCACTACGTGGCTGAGTTGCTGTTTCCAGTTGCTTCCACTTTGTTATAATACCACTAACAGTTGACTGTAGAATATTTAGTAGCAAGGACATTTCCCGGATGGACTTATTGCACAGGTGGAAACCTATCATGGTACCATGCCTGAATTCCCTGAGCTCCTGAGAGTGACAGATTATTTTTACAAATGTATGTAGAAGCAGTCTGCATGCATAGGTGCTTGATTGTATACACCTGTGGCCATGGAGGTGATTGGAACACTTGAATCCAATGATTTGGAGGGGTGTCCCAATACTTTTGGCAATATAGTGTGTGACACTTTATTTAATCTATTATGCCCTCTACATATATACCAAGGTATGTGTATCGATAAATGTACTATACATAGTACTTAGCAATATGTTTGTATCACATTAGGGGTAATCAGATGGATTTAGCTTTAAAAAATGTCATGGAAAGACTCGCTTCCTCAGAAGCAGAGTGAGATTCTATATGGTATTCAAAGCCATAGTGGAGCCATAAACAAGAAGGTATCTGTAAAAGCAGTCATGTGGGTGAGCCTAGGGACAACATACCAAAACTAGCTTACAGATGCGAAATCCCTGATCTGATTGCTTGTTCTGGGTTAGTAGTAGGGATGTTCAGATACCAGTGCAGATACTTGGCATTTTCATGAGAACTACCATGGTTGCAGTGGTTGCAGCTGCGACTGGGCCCTGGCGCTCAACCACGGTCCTAAAATCATTAGTCTGTATTGTTTTAGAAAAACTGTCACATGACACTCAACAAAAATGTATCAGTACTTGTATTTGTGAGTACTTGGACAAGTATCAGTACTTGTACTTTGTCTGGGAAAATTGGTATTGATATATCTCAAATCATACATTAAAAAAGGGATGCACAAATTCCATGAGCCCTGGAGCCAATTCACCTTAAAAATAACAGCTGCCTCCTAACTTTTTAGTTTTTCTCTCGTCTAGTCTTGGAGCTGGAAAAGTATCAGTACTTGTACCAAGTATGGTACTTGGTATCTGAACATCCCTAATTTTTTATTTCTATTATTTAAAGTGGAGTTACCCTTTAAATTCTTTGTGAAAGAAATTCTGAATTTGTTAGCTATTAAAATGTGGCAACTATCAAAATAAATCTATGATGCACATAACATTTCTTTGACATAGGCCAGTTTTTTTTATAAGAACACATTTTAGCCAATAATCAATATTTTCACCTTTTGTTTTCTGGATGAATATTTTTTTTCTGATGTATAGTGTTATATATAGTTACTGGTTTTCTTGCTTGTACACAATGCATCTTTGCGCTTGCACATGACAGAGATCATGCCACACAATCAGCAAAGCTCCCTTGAGGGTTGCCCAAGTTTCAACACAATGTGAATTATTAGATAATAATAGACATAAAGCATTCTGTCACCTTCTAAAAATACCCATAGGAACCAGCCAAGAGCAACCTAGTACTAAATTAGATATTGTGCATCTTCCATAGTTGCAACAGTGCCCATTGCCAAGCTGTACAAACTGAGATGTCTTGGGAGAAAATAATCACAAATGAGTAAAGTGTGAACACTAGAGGTCAGATCAGATAAGGGAGAATCTATCAAAGTGAGGCAGTTTTAGGTCAAGGTGCTTCATGGCAGAAAACAAGAGGATACCTTTTATAAACATTAATGTTTTTATGCAGAACCCACTTACATTCAATTTAATATACATGCAGGTCGCTTCATGATAGATTTAAATATGTGTTATTATACAAGTACAATCTTCTGTTTAAACAAGACTCCAGCTGTATTTAAAAACCGGGAAAAAAATGAATCATCTTCTGTACACAGGTTGGCCACACACAGCCAGGCAGCATTCTCAGGTTCATATCATGGAACAAAACCTATTAAGCATACTCTTTTATTTGAGATATCCTAGAAATCCCTGCTGCTATGTTGTCTGGGCAACTAATAATAGTGGCATAAAATCGGTGATGCCTTTTATTAAAGATAATTTAACTTAACACCATCAGTATTTACACACGTATTTCTTGAAAATTGATAGAGAAGGTAGATCACACAGCTAACCACTCATTAAATAAATTACAATAAAACCGTCCTTTGTCAGTTTTTTAGATGATAGGGGTATCAAGACAGCCGTCTCTAGGGTAAACGAACAAAAGTCAATCACTTCTACATAGTACTTATTATTATTGAAGATTTTGACCTTTGTCACGCTATTTCTATAGTAATACTTTATAATAGACCTATTTCAGCTCAGGTATTTTAATAATAAAGATCCCATCAGAGATCATCCTATATCTAGCAGCTTAAGATGCAATTTTATACTGGTTCAGATAAAATTGAACGTACACAGTGCATGCATGTTAATGTGTATCCAAACTGGAGAACAAAAATGTAATATATTGCCGTTTACTAGTCTCCTTAGATGTGGTTGATACATTAGTTTGTACTGTACTGTATATTTTCTCTACTTTCCTGTATCCTGTGTGAAGGAAAGAAGGTGTGTTACAGAATACCTAACACTTGCCTCACCTTATAACTTGGGATGTCCACAGGGAGAACTGGTAGTAGTGCAAACAATGTGACACGGGCAGAGTGCACAAGAAGCAACAAGCTTAATGGATTTCTGACAAGATAAATTTGCACTTATCAAACAGATTTAACAAAATGGTTTTACTAACCTATTTAAACAGACTAAAAGGCAGATAACACTTGAGGGGCCTACTATGATTTGGGCCCCTCAGGAATTCACCATAGGTCTTGTATTCATGTACTGTAGTTCTGAATGGTGACTACACTCTGGGCACATTCAGAGCTAAATATAGATGTAAATATATACAGTACATTATATTGAGACAACTATATCAATGGGACATATACCTATATTTTCACTGTACTCATCCCTTTCTGGCATAAAAGCAATGCTATACAGCAGTTCCATATTTTGAGTGTACTCCATTAATAACCACTCTTGACCATCAAGCAACTTTCCTTGGAAAGTCAGAATACAGTATATCCACTGATACTGGGCATACCGGTGCTTTAAATTTTGCAATGGATTCGGCTGCTGTGAGGCCCTGGGGTTGCCGGAAACCTCACAGCAGCTTTGTGGGGACCTCACAGTGCTTTTGCCTCCTGCACTTGCCTGCCTGCAGACACAGCGCCACATTTCTGACCCCAGAAGTCCTTCTCGGAGCCCACACGCAGACACAGCACCTGTACTTCTCCTGAGTGACCCTGACAGCCCTTCTGGAGCCTGCACCTATTCTGATGGTTGCACCCGCCTGCCATAACCTCCAGACCCCTCGTAAGAGCAGATAAGACCCACTGCCCGCACAGCCATGGTGAGACCCAGCACAGCCCTGGTGAGACCCGCACATAGCCCTGGTGAGACCTGCACAGCTGTGGTAAAACCGTACACAGACCTGGTGAGACAGCGCACAGCCCTGATGAGACCCGCATGCAGCCCTGGTGGGACCACACACAGCCCTGGTGAGACCATGCATAGCCATACTGAGACTGCAAACAACCCTGGCAAGACCCGCATGCAGCCCTGGTGAGACCACACAGAGCCATGGTGAGATCACACAGCCATGGTGAGACCATTCACAGCCATGGTGAGACTGCACACAGCCATGGTGAGACCACACACAGCCATGGTGAGACCACACACAGCCATGGTGAGACCACGCACAGCCATGGTGAGACCCTGCACAGCCCTGGGGAGACCACAGAGTCATAGTGACACCAGCAAACAGCCTGGTGAGACACCACATGTAGCCTGGGTAAAAATCACACAACCATGGTAAGACCCACACACAGCCCTGGTTAAACCACACAGCCATGATGAGACCCCAGACAGCCCTTGGGGGACCCTGCACAGCCTCCTGCAACCCTGAACAGCCCTGGTCAGACCCCACCCAGCCTTCCGAGATGCCTCACAGCCCTCGTGAGCAACAGAGAGTATGTAGCTTCATATTATTTTTCATTGCTGTAAAATGTATTGATGGAATTTGTAGTTCTCGATCATTTGTGGTATTCTGCATTGTTGTATAATGTATTGCTAGGATTTGTAGTCTTGTATAGCAGGTGGTATTTTGCATTGCTGTATAATGTATTGTTGGGATCTGTAGTCCCTCTTGGCACCAGTGGGAGAACAACCTTAAAGAAGATCGAAACTGAGAAAACAATTTCTTAAGCTTGCTTACCCTAAGGGTCCCCACACACCTTACGATTATCGTACGATAATCGCGGGAAATCCCGCGATCATACGATGATCGTAAGGTGTGTGGAAGCCGTGCGACCTCTACTACTGTAAGGTCGCACGACTTTAAACTTACGGACATGTTCGAAAACCCGCTGAACATCTGTACGATAACAGCCGTACGGGCCGGTGTGGGCAAGCGCACACTGCCCGTTCGGCATTGCGGTCATCGGAAGCCCGCCCCTCAGGGGGCGTGGCTTGTGATCATCACAAGTACGATCTGCCTATGCAACATAGGCAGATCGTACATTTTTTTAAGTACCTTACAACCATCACAAGACAGAAGTCTTGCGATGGTTGTAAGGTGTGTGCCCAGCCTAAGACTTACTACAATGTCTGGGAAACCTGGTGTGGACTTCTTTGAGGTATCAGTTGGCCAGTGTTTCTGGAACAGACACATTTCTAAGGGAAAGGATGTGTGTAGCCAGAGGTCCCAATTGGCCACCTCTGTGTGAGAAGCCAATAATTGCCTCTGCCTGCACTCAAAGCCAGATCTACTTTTGTTCTGTGCTAGGTCTAATGCTAAGGGGAGCCCAGAGTAAACCTAAACCTGCTAAAAAGTATGTATTGCAAAGGTCTTTGCATTTATTTGTTTAGAGAGTCAGATCTAGATCTCTTCAATCAGCAGGCAGCGCAAAGCTTTTCTGATTGCAAAGCAATAGGGCTGACTCAGCAGGGGGTAGGATATACCTCTGCATAGAGACCAGTGCTTACAAAAAAAGAGAGCAAGGAGCTTCTCTTCAGCATGCTGACAGGGGGTGGCTTAAATATTCAGTTGGATTTTAATCCTGTAAGATGTTTCACTCTTCTTTATTATTAAATGTAACACCTGTGCCTAAAAGACATTAGACAACTCAAAGATCTCATGTCTATAGGCTACTGTTATATGTAACAGAAGTTTGGCTTTCGGAAATACTCTGTTCTTAAAACTTCCTGGATTCTGATAGAAAATTCAGACCTTGATATAAACATTTTCTTAGATACTGATAATCAGTTTTCATGTTCTCAGTCAAGTTAAAACGACAAGAACTCCAGTTACTGAAATATTCTTAATAGTTCAAGAAAAATATGTGTGTTGCTAAGCAACACTTTTAAACCCACATGGTATGCTGTAGAGCCAGTGTACAATCAAAATCATGCAAAGAGTGGTAGTGGAGGATGATGCAATAGGAAACATCAGTAAAAGCAAGCATAACATATAAGACAGGATAAAGAATGTTGTGCTAAACCTTGCTCTTCAAAATAGAATTGATATGCATAATGTATAGTTTGTAATGTATTTTGCATAATGATCATTTATGCATTTCTTAAGAACCAGTAAAATGTCATACACATAAAAGTAACAGTACAAGTAGAAGGAATGCTAAAGTAATGGATGGCTTTAACTTATGACTGAGTTTTCATTTAAATTATAGAATATAACCACTCAAAGCTAAATATTAAAATCTATATGGGATTTAAACAGTTGAATGGTTTTCTCACTTCAAACTAAAAGTGAATCCTTGCTAAAGACACTTCAATGCTACTACACAGATTAGTCTGAAAATGTGGTCCAGATTGGGAATGTGTAAAATCATCTTAAATAAAATGGTCAATTCATATACAGTATATGTGTACGTAGTGTGGGGAACCCCAGGGGTACACGTGTCTGCAACAAAGTCCAATATAAATAAGCAGCTTTTATTTCATCCAACGGTAACAAAACAAACAGCTTTCTTCAGCATAACGGCAAAGTAAAAGGCTTTCCTCAGCAAACATAAAGCAAAAAGTATTTCAAAAGTCCTGCACAGCGTAGTGCGTTTTGTTGGTCTCACCTAGATCAACTCCACAGGCATTTGAGCAGCCCCACACACAGAACTTTCTGTGTGTCTCTCAACTCCCTACTCCTCTCTCACCTGTGTTACCTTTTTTTTTTCAGCATGTCAATTTTTTATTATTAAGTATCGAAAAGTACAACATAAACAAGTGTAATTATCAGCAGATAACTCGAGCCAGGCACTAGTACACAGACTGCACCTACACCAGTTATAAATCAAAGTACGATAAATGAAAACCATAACAACATAATATTAATATTGCGTAAATATATGCCATTGCCATATTATTTCTCTATTGAGGTATCCAGAGGAGTCCCAGTCTGGGCGATACCTAATCTCCACCTAATAAAGGCAATCGTGGGAACGATCGGGGCCAATATGCTCATAAAATACTAAGATACATTTAATGGGAGAATTGGGTGTATGAACGGAGCAGGTCACATAGAAGGAACCGTGAGCTATAGGACGTCTAAAGGGCCCAGGGAGTTTGTTAGTTTAGCTTCAAGATACCATGTTGAAAGTTGGAAAATGGACATTAAATCTCGTAGCTGCTCCAAGGATAGTTCAGCCGCAACAAAGGATGTCCAGGTGGTAAAGAATCTGCTGGTTCGCATTTGGTTAAACCTTGTGTCTAGTTTGTCTAGTAACATGAGGCGGAATAGCAGGGAGCGGAAAATTTCCATGGATGGGGGATCTGATGTTATCCAGTTGCACAAGATGGATTTTTTAGCTGTGAGAAGGCACAGATGCTCCCAACGTGTCGGGTAAGAGGGTTTGTCAGTGGAAACTGGCGGGAGGGAATGCAGTAAGCAGAAGGTTGGGGATAGCGTTCTCGCCTTGCCCGAATGTACATTCATAAAGGAAACTGCTGCAGACCAAAAGGTCTGTACATGGGGGCAAGACCAGAGTAAGTGTGTCAGCTCAGGGAGGGGGTGATGGCATTTCGGGCAAGCCGTCAGCCAGGTGGTAGAGGTATTATTTTTGGGGGGTATATTAAATGTATGGTAGGCTCTGTAGGCTAAGTATATTTCTCGCCAGGATTCGTTTATAATAGCCTTCCTAACTTGTCCCCATCCCTGTTCCACTATCGTGGTCGTTTCGTCGACTGTTATATGCAGGAAATCAGCCCGACGTTTAATGTGGGATGGTGTATAGTTGGAGAGATCAAGTGAAGCAGTAACAATAGATTTGGCAAGATGGGATAATGACGTCTTGGTCTGCGGTGACGATAGTAGAGGTGTAATGGGTGAATGGATTATTTCATGCCACGGCAGAGTGAGGTGACGGGAGACAAAGTGGCGGAGCTGTATGTACGGGAAGGCGTGAGTAGCGGAGAGATTGTATAAGAGTTGGAGATCACGGAAAGTCTTAAAGCCACCCCCCGGATCAAACAGGTCCCTGAGGGTAGATATACCCTTAGCAGACCATGATCGACAAGCATGAGATTCCCTGCCTACTCGGGGAGGAGGTGAGGGGCATCCAGGGAGATAGAACCGTGGGGAGACGCAGGAGTTTCCTGACCTCTCTCCAAGCTAAAATAGTGTCTCTGAGGAGGGTGTTGTCCTTGATATATGTGGGAAGGAGCCTCAGTGGGGTGTTCAAGACACCAGATGGTGACCATGGCGACATCAGCTGGGTCTCAAGGGGGGTGTTTGTAAAGAAGGATGTATCATGCATCCAATCCCGCACATGCCAGAAGAGGCTAGCTAAGTTATAGACCCTGATGTTAGGAAGGTTGGCGCCTAGGCTCCTTACCGGTTGTTGGAGTTTTTTTAAGGCTATTCTCGACCTCTTCCCTTTCCAGAGAAAGGTCGAGAATGCACTATGGAGGAGTTGAATATCTTTGTGTTTTAAAAGGAGGGGTATCGTTTGCATCGGGTAGAGCAATCTTGCAAAGCTTATCATTTTTATGAGATGGCATCTACCTAGAAGGGAGACGGGATAGTCAAGCCAGTCGCGTAGTTCTCGGACAATTTTAGTGATGATAGGCTTATAATTGAGGGAATAAAGGTCTTTAGCAGAACGGGGAATGGAGATCCCCAGGTAGGTAATGGACTGCTTTTGTAGCTGTAGTGAGGGGTGTAAACGGGTAAGGGTCTCAACGTATGTCTTATCCGGGGTTAACGGTAGGAGTTCGCTCTTATTAATGTTAATTTTAAGGCCGGAAAAGGAGCCAAAGAGGCCGATATGATTAAAAATGTTGAGGATGCTTATCAGTGGATCGGATACTACCAGTAGTATATCGTCCGCGAACAGCGCCATTTTTATATCAAAAGGGCCGGTACTGTACCCACTGAATATTCGATTGGAGGCCAAGGAGCGGGACAGGGGTTCCAGCGCTATGTTAAAGAGGGGAGAGAGGACAACCTTGACGGGTGCCCTTGAATAAACTAAAGGGGGAAGACAGGGCCGAGGGCGTGTATATTTGTGCCGACGGGGAACTATACATCGTGGAAATATAAGACTGGAACGTCCCCGAGAATCCTAAGCGATGCATCACCTGAGAAAGCCATGACCAGTTAACGTTATCAAAGGCCTTCTCCGCATCCAACGCCGAAAGGGCCGTCGGTACGGGAGAGGGCCCCGACAACCTGATGCCTTCTAAGGCCGCAATGATTTTCCTGACATTTAATACAGCAGATCTGCCAGTTACAAAACCCACCTGGTCCGGTGAAATAAGCTTGGGCAGCACGACGGCTAGTCTGTTCGCCATAATTTTAGAGAGCAACTTGGCATCAAAGTTTAGTAGTGAAATAGGGCGATAGGATCCAGGGAGAGTGGGATCTTTCCCTTGTTTAGGTAACAAGCAGATGTAAGCTGCGCCGAACGTGGGTGGATAGCTATTCTGGTGTAGGATATGATTGAAGAGGGACACTAGGGTAGGGGAGACATGGTCATTTAGGGGTTTAAAGAACTCAGCCATTAGACCATCCGGTCCGGGGGCTTTTGAATTAGGAGAAAGTTGAATAACTGATTGTACCTCCTGGAGGGTGACTTCGGCATTCAAGAGGTCCCGATCAGCAGCGGATAGGGAGGGCAAGGAGACAGAGTCCAAAAAGGCCGATCGAGCGGCAGCATTTCCACTCTCCGCTGCATATAGGGATTGGTAATAAGAGCGAAATATTTCACTAACCTCAGAAGGATCAGAGGAGAGCTCTCCACTATCTTTAGCGAGTTTAAGTATGTGGGAGGGAACAAATCGTCCCCGGATAAGATTAGCTAATAATTTGCCGGATTTGTTACCAAATTTGAAATACTCCACCTCTTTGTGGGAGTGAATTTGTAAATCATACTGGGCAATCCAGTGATCACAAGATTGTTTTGCTTGAGACCACAGTGATTTGTTGTGAGTGGTGGGGTCTCGTTTATATGTTAAGTATGCTGCCCTAGCCGTCGTGCATGCCGCCACATATCTCTGCCTGGTCAATCTCTTTTGGGAGGAGACAAAAGCCAGAATTCTGCCTCTCAGAACAGCCTTTGCCGCCTCCCAAAAGAGGATAGGATCATCTCTATGTATGGCATTGTCATTGGCATATTCAGTCCACCAGGTTGTTAGATGAGCCTGGAACGTGTCATCCGTGGCCAGGTACGATGGATAGCGCCACAGTAGCGGCCTGGGGGATATGCCCAAGTGGCGGAGATCAATTGTCACCGGAGCGTGATCAGATAGTACCATGTCCTCCACAGTCACATCGGCAATTTTAGACAGCAGGTTGGGTGAGGCAAGGATCAAGTCCAGGCGAGAGAAAGAGTCATGGGCATGGGAAAAATGGGAGTATTCCCGATCCAAAGGGTGCAGAAAGCGCCAGGTATCCATGAAGCCCCCTGCTTGAATCATGGTTGATAGGTTCCGGTCCTGTGAGATGGTGACTTTAGAGGGGCGACCCTTGGTCCAGGAGTGGTCCTTTAATGTGACTGGAACCGCATTAAAATCACCCCCCATAAGCACGTAAGTATCCAGGGCGGCGGGTGATTGGCGAGACAGGAGGTGATCATAAAAGGACTTATTGTCCACATTAGGTCCGTAAACGTTCCAGATTTCAAAAATAGTCTGTCCTATTTGGAGAACAACATGGGACCATCTGCCCTCCGTCAGATCGTGCTGCTGAGATAGTATAGAGTAGGGAAAGGATTTACTTAAGAGGATTATCGTACCTGCAGAGCGACCGTTGGATGGTGCCCCTATAGCTGTTCCCACCCAGGATTGATTGAGGCGGCCAATATCATCACGGAAGACGGAGAAGAGAGCGAGCGGCGGACTGGCTGTGATCGAGCCACAAACCTGTCCATGTTGTCTAGACCGCTGGGAGGCACGCAGGCGGCCCATTCACGGGATGATTCGGGGCAGATTTTCGGCAGATTTGCGGTTATGGGATGTGGCGGGGACGGAGCTCCGGCGAAACACCGCTAGCTCATCTGGCGCCAGAACCGGAAGTCTCTGTGTTACCTTTTTAATAGGAAGGGCTGTAGGGTGAAGTACCTGCCCTCCCAAGTTAACCCCTTCTTTGCTCTCAGCCATGCGGACTCTCCACAGTATGTATAAATGAGGGGATTCTTGCTATCTAAAGCTCTTTTTTAAATTCCTATCCATTCTGGAAATATGAGATGCATGGGGATGAAGAAAATAGGTGGCTGTGACAAAGGATAAGGCTAAGGAGCAGAGCCAACACAGTAGACTACACAAAAACACATATTTAAATGGAGTCTAGAGAGTAAGCAATCAAAACACACAAATGTCTTTTCAAAAATGTTTAGGTCAATGAACATACACAATTTCAGTCCAGACAGACTGACTTTCCCACTGAGTACCTGAGTAAAAGCAAAGGAGATGTGTAAAAAGTATTGGCCAGCAGAGAGCAGTGAGGAAAGCAAGCAAGCTGACAGGGGATCAAGCAAGACTCTAGCTTCAGAGGGGTGTTCACCTTTTATCCTAGCAGATCTGGTCACAATGCAGATCTGCTGGAGAATATTGTTCAAATAAAGTCTCTTCTCTGGATCCCAGCTAGGCATTTTAAGCACATTCCCACAGCACTGCCCCTTTCCTATGTCTTGAATGACACAAACATGTAAAAGGGTTGATTTATTCCATTTGATTAGGTTCTTTTGTCTTATCCAATGGCCTTTTATTTAAAGTGAAAAAAGGTTCCATCTTTTCAAAACCACAACATTCCTTAAATTATTACCTGCTGATCATGTGATAAACATCCTGGCACCAGGTATAGAGTGACAGCGCTCTGTTTCCGTCTCCCAATTGTGCTCTTGCATTGTCACCCTGAATTCTGATAGAGAATACATGTGGCCTTTTTAATACACATTAGGCAGGTATAGTTAACTTGTTTAACTTTAACCAGATCTGCCCTGAGAATGGCATGCAGTCATCGTTGAAATGCACGTACATAAGAAAATGCTGCAAAGAGGATGCAGGAGATCAGCAGCAAAAAAGGTGAAAAAAGTCCTGTATTTAAAAAAAGCCCAATTGTTTATACTACATAGTACTTTAACCAACGGTCAATTAGTTACAATTTACTATGCACGTAATTTGAAAAATGTCAGCACTTTAAGCAAGTATAGCAAAAAAAAACAGACTAGCAGAGCGGCCTGTTTGAAATTTGACAATGCATTAGCAACTTAGACCAGCACACAACAAAGTGTCACTGATAAAGAAGCTTAACAATGGAACACAGGTCAATCCTGAATTCTGAATCACAAACAAGCAATGCAGAGTGTTACTGGTAAGGCTGGGCACACACCTTACAACCATCGCAAGACTTTTGTCATCGTACTTGTCATCGTACTTGCGATGATCGCAAGCCCGCCCCGCTGATGGGCGGGCTTCCTATGACCGCAACGCTGAACGGGCAGTGTGCGCTTGCGCACACCTACCCGTCCGGCTTTTATCTTGCGAAGATGCTAAACACCCGCAAAAAATCGTACGATTCTCGGCGGGTTTTTGAACATGTTCCTAAGATAAAAGTCGTGCGACCTTACAGCAGTAGAGGTCGCACGGCTCCCACACACCTTACGATAATCGTACGATCGCGCGATTTCCTGCGATTATCGTAAGGTGTGTGGGGACCTTACCTAAATCAATGAAAACCCACCCTAAAGCTGGCCCTACACTCGATTATCGTTAGATTTTTTTCGTGCCGTCATCTAACTCTTGTTCAATTTCCTCTCAAATACCCAATCATGCACAGGCCAATGTCGTTTTAATGATCATTCTTCATTAACAATACTAACTCACTGAATTTTGTCAATCGACAGAAAAGATTTTCATTTGTGCATATGCAGTGTTCATGTTGCAATTTTTTTCATACGAAAACACCACTAATACATCGATTTTTTTCAAAAAAAGTTTTCAAGCCTCACCCTTTGAGAAAATTCGGTCAGGAGTTCAGTAAAAAAAATATATTTTGGGTTCCCATCAACTGAGTATCATATGAAAGACCATTTGTAGACAATTTCCGAACGATAATCGATAGGTGTATGGGAACCTTTACTTTTAACTTAACCTAAGCCCACACACCTTACGATAATCGTACGATAATCGCGGGAAATCCCGCGATGGTACGATTATCGTAAGGTGTGTGGAAGCCGTGCGACCTCTACTACTGTAAGGT
>NW_017307821.1:146936-149121 GCF_000935625.1 Nanorana parkeri
AAGCCCGCCCCTCAGGGGGCGTGGCTTGCGATTATCGCAAGTACGATCTGCCTATGCAAGATAGGCAGACCGTACGTTTTTTTAAGTACCTTACAACCATTGCAAGACAAAAGTCTTGCGATGGTTGCAAGGTGTGTGCCCAGCCTTATACTTAACCCTTGGCCCTAAACCTAACTATAGATTTCAGTAGAACTCCAGCCAGAATATTGTTTAATTATGATAGACTAAAAAGGGGTTGAAACCTCTGTCTAGTTTTATTGCCATCTGTGTCCTGTTGAGGGAACCCTCAACTCTAATTATTCTGGTGACCACTGTCACCAAGACAGAAATATAAAATGTTACAGTTATCACCAACACTGTAATAGAGGGAATATCTTCATAAGAGAACATATGATCTAGTGACAACTGACAAAATCTTATCACTTGGGGGGGGGGGATTTCCTCTAAATTTCTGTTATGTCTCAAGAGCATGAAGTAAAGGTAAAGGCTTCAGATAAGGGCAGAGAGAGCAATGCAACCTAAAAGAGGTTAAGTGTGTGAAGGTTCTCATTTATCCAGGTTAAGGTATAGCTAGTAGTGGTTGGTCACATTCATCTGGACTTGTTTTGTAATGTTGAAGACATTTCATAGCCTATTGAAGCCACTTCTTCAGTTCTTATTAGTGTCAGGAAAATGCCCCAGCAGTTATATCCCCACAGGTAGAACAGATGCCTTAATCTGATCACCATGAAAAGGCAAATGTTGATTGTGTATGCACAGGAAGGTGGGTATGAAATCACAACCTTAATGTCTTCCAGACCCAACCCTTCTATATGTTTTCCATCACATTTCCTTAAATACCCTTAACCATTCACTCAACCGTGAAAACAAAAATATCAGTTAAACTAAATAAGCTGATACTTACCTTTGGCACCAAAGTTATCAGCACCCAAACAAGACAGTCCTGTGCAAAGAAATAGTGTTGAAAGCACAGAGTCTAAAGGTGCCCATACACTGTGCGATTATCGCACAATAATCGTGGGAAATCCTGCAATCGTACGATAATCGCAAAGTGTATGGAAGGCGTGCAACCGTTTTTACTGTACGGTCGCACGACTTTTGTCTCAGGAGCATGTTCGAAAACCAGCCGAAAATCTTACGATTTTCGTCTGGTTTGTGGCATGCTCGGGAGACAAATGCCGAACGGGCCGGTGTGCGCACGCGCACACTGCCTGTTCAGCATTGCGGTAATCGGAAGCCTGCCCCTCAGCGGGGCGGGCTTGCGATGATCGCAAGTACGATCTGCCTGTCCAAGATGGGCAGATCGTACGTTTTTTAAATTACTTTACAACCATCACAAGACTAAGGTCTTGTGATGGTTGTAAAGTGTATGGCCACCTTTAAACACCTGTTCTGGACTGTGATTGCTGATTTGCAGCAGGTTACATCACTCTGCGTATTGCCCGAAGGATAGGTTGTTTGCTTTGCATGAAAATATATTGCTAAGTGTAGACTTTGTTTGACGTGTTTGCGCCTATGGATTTTTTCTTTATTTTTTTTAGCTCATCAAAAGTGTTTGTATATCAAGATGCTGCATAGCCATATTGAAAATGTGGCAGCAAAGGCTGAGCACAAGGCATTTTCTCACCCTGAGGCTGAACTAGAAAATAATTTAACGTAATTAAAGATGAAACAAGAAGGTTGCCAAGCATGCTTGAAGGAAGCATCGAAGAGAAGTCTGCAAAGTCACAGAGACAAACTGAAGTGCAGCAGTGTCAGCACATACGCTTACAAAATTAAATACAAAAATTATCAAAATAACTACCTCGCTGTATTAAATCTTAGCTGGAAACATTCATCTTTTTGTTTGCTAGAATGAAATATTAAAAAAAAGATCATGCTATGAAGTGGAACCAAGCTAAATTTTAACAACTCTCTTTGGACTGTAAATCTTGCTCCAAAGCATATGTGTATATCATAAATATTAAAATGTTGTCTGCTTTGCATATTTTGCAGGATGCTGTTAAGACTGTAAATACTCACCAAGTCAAAAGATCAGCCACCCGAAGCAAGGTACTGCATGATGTAAAATAGAGCAGAAACAACTGTGTGCCAACCAGAAACAACCCATAGCAATGAAATATTATTCTTTAAAACAAAGGACAATATAATAACACACACACACGCATATATATATATATATATA
>NW_017307821.1:149226-153045 GCF_000935625.1 Nanorana parkeri
GTATATGATCTCTCTAGTGTGCTGATGCTTCTTCACTGTCCATCATCAAACTGGGGTGGATCAGTGACCAAACGTTATTGCTGTACTGCCATGGAGTTCACTAACCTGTCAATGCTATCTGGACTGGCATGAGTGCCTAGATCACAAGACTGGCTGAAAAGAATTGCAAATCTTAGCAGTTAAAAACTGGTCATTTACTGTAGAAATTGAAACCAAGCAGTTTTAATTGTTTTCTATCTGGTTTATAGTTTTTTACTTTAATAGCAATACATGTAACATGTAACAGACCTAAAACACAAGAGCAAGTTTTTGTTAGTCTTCATTTGAAATAGTATATTATATTTATACATTTTATTTGATCATTTAGCTACATTTAAAATAACGAGATATACTGTACATCTAGTTTGGCCATACGCACAGAAAATCAGATAAGATAACTGAATAGATGTAGCTACATGTCTCCTTCAGGCCTGAAAAGGAAGATCAGTATTCAGGATAGAAAAATAACTAAGTGCTAATGAGGTAGCTCAACAACTTCAAGATGTGAGTGACAGAAGGAATGTCAGAAAGTTTGCTTGCATGACCCTGAATAGCAAGACACTTTGGGGTCTATTCACAAAGCTGCCGAGGGCAGCCGAGTGAATGACCGATCAGAAGTGAAGTGAGCCGAACACTGTTCGGCTATTCACTTCAGGCTGGTACAGCTGATTTCAGCCGTATATCGGCTGAGATCAGCCGTACATCGGCTTGCTTCGTGTGGCTTCGGATCAGCCGAACATGCTCAGCATGTTCGGCTGATCCGAAGTGCAGAAGGAGTTCGACTCAGCCGATCCAACATCTGGATCGGCTGAGCCGAACCTCCGGCAGGCTTCACACTGCTGTTCGGGCTATTCTGAAAGATCCCGAACAGCAGTGAGAGAATAGCCGAATGCCGCCGAGCGGCATTTGGCTCGGCTGTTCTGCTCGGTCCCTCAGAGGCACCGAGCAGAACAGAAAAAGAGTGAAAAAAGTAGAAAAAAGTAAATAGAAAACGATTGTGCAGAGCTAGCAGTGACAGCTAGCTCCGCCCAATAGTTTCCTATTGTCCGGCGGCTCTGCTGCTGTAAAAAAAAAAAAGTTAAAAAAATGTAAAAACTCTCCCTGGGGCCCCGGGAGCCCCCCGCTCCCGGCCGCCAAGGAGAGAAACACAGCTGTGTCTTTTTTTCTTCATTCTGGCACGAGCGATGTCAGAATAGAGAAAAAAAAAATTCCCATTCAAAAGCATTGAGAGTTTACTATTGGCTATTTCAATTTGCAATAGCCAATAGTAAACTAGCATTGTTCCCGCCCTCTGCTGGTGGACCTGGTGGGGAACTGCAAAAGAGGGCGGGTACAATGCTAGTTTACTATTGGCTATTGCAATAGAAATAGCCAATAGTAATGTCCCAATGCTTTTGAATGGGATTTTTTTTTTTTTCTCTATTCTGACATCGCTCCGTGTCAGAATAAAGAAAAAAGACACAGCGGGGTTTTTCTCCTTGGCGGCCGGGAGCAGGAGACTCCCGGGGCGCCAGGGAGAGTCAGATGCTTGGAGATCAGTGTCCCTGGATAGCAACCAGGGACGCTGATCTCTCTGAAAGTGGCCGCAGCCAGCCGTAAGATCACGGCTGGCTCCGCCCAGCTGTCAGAAGCAGGCTGCCATTGGCCGGCCGCACGGCCAGCTTCGTCTTTCAGCACGGCTCAGCGCTCGACTGAGCCGCTCGGCTGTGATCGGGAGCTGTACGGGCTATTGTGAATAGCCCGTACAGCACCCCCTCGGTTCTCCTGAACCGAAGGGGTCCTGGTGCCGAAGCCAGCCGAAGGATCGGCCGAAGCTACGGCAAGATCCTTCGGCAGCTTTGTGAATAGACCCCAAAGTATGCTAGCAAGCATTAGAAGCAGGAACATTTAAACTCTTTTAAGCATGTATATCATGATCGTGTTTTTAGTTGTGTTCGTTCATTGTAGGTTATTTACACAAAGATTTCATCACTTCTTATTTTTAATAGAAACATTTTTTTTAAAGTATTTCACTCGTATATACCCAACTGAATGGGAGCTTGTAACACAGCCACCTCGCTGGAGCAGAAGGGATCTGACAACATGGCCAGTGGCGCAGTGATGTTAACGGCTTCTGTATTAACTAATTCACAAAACTGTCAGACCAGAATATCACTGGAATCTACCTTATCTGTTTATGTTTACACACCAATGGAGCTCACTGCTGGTGGCGGCAGGAGTCAGGCAAATTGTGCGTCTCTGCCCAGTTCCAGAAACACAAAAAGAAAAGGAGAGCACTCAGCTCAGCATGTGTGACTGTCAGACAACTTGCTTAAATGGAGGTCAGCAATGGCAGCCTAGATATTTCTATCAGTTTTTTTTATTTTTTATTGGATGGGTGGTATATGTATGTGGGAGGTTAACTAAATTAAAATCATAAAAAGGAGCTATTTAGCATTGCATTTAAATTTGTCATAACAACGTAAAGAGGGTCATTTAATGTCATATAAAAATGCCAGAAATCCTTGTTTCAAACTCTCTAAATTCATATTAGCCCCAGTATTGCTGTTCACTGGAATAATTGCACGAAGTATGTCTGCATACCTTTCATGCTCTGGAATTTGATTTGTATTTGTACCTTTCTACACATTTTTCACAAATGCGATGTTTTAACCCAAGGCAGTAAACTAACAAAATTAGTCAGCATTATTCATTACCTGTTTAGTCATGCATGTACATGCATTTTAAGTTGTCTATCATTTCCATCAGCCATGTTGTTTTCAGTTCAACTTTCTTCAGTTATGTACAGCTGACAACTGAGTGCTTTCATATAATATGTGATGTGGGCAGACAGGCTTAGGAAGGAAAGCCGAGAAAAAGTGAATATTTCCCTCTGGATACAATAGATACTCCAATGGTCTGTTAATGAATGCAGTGGTTCCTACTGTAAAGTATGCAATGGACAATATTTACATATGTTGTCCTACATTCTTCTTGAAATCCCAGCATGGTACATTAGCAAACAACTTACGTGTATAAGAGAGTATGAGTTTTATGTTAATTAACCATTCTTTTTAAATTCCTACTTAAAATTACCCAATCATCCTTGCCAATCACAATGATTACTAGTAAGAGAAGCCTCTCCTGTATCTATTTCCTCTTTGTGAGGAGTAAAAAAAAAAAAAGAAGAGCATGTTCACTTTGCAAAGTGAATGTTTTATTTGCAAGGGAATTTTTCCTTAGCGTAGGGAATAAGGTAAAGCTCTACTAATGTAAATCATCCAATCACTTGTAGGCATGAATCCTGTTTTTTGTTTATATTTTAAATGGCATTACATTCACTAAGCTAATTGAAAATTCCCATGCAAATTGAAAATTCACTTTGCAAAGTGAACATGCTGTACTCCTTTAATAAATCAACCCCAGTGTATTCTAGTGGAGGCTTTCTAGAAGAGAAGCCTTTAACTAACAAGTCTGAAAAAACTCCACTTGTATCTTCAAACTTGCCCACCCAGGATTTTAACAGGTTACGTCCATATGTATGGCTCCATGATATTTTGATTACCATATTGAAGATGGCTAAACTTTTTCCATAAATGTGAGATTCTGATGTTTATTATGCTATATATATATATATATTAGGGATGCACAGATACTTTTCGAGTACCAGTGCAGATACTTGGCATTTTCATGAGAACTACCAGGTTTGCAGCGGTTGCAGCTGGGACCTGGCTCTGGCACTCCACCACTGTCCTGAAATCATTAGTCTGTATTGTTTTAGAAAAACTGTCACATGACAAT
>NW_017307821.1:153418-192756 GCF_000935625.1 Nanorana parkeri
AATTTTCTGAGATTGTGGATTTGGGGTTTTCATGAGCTGTAAGCCATAATCATCACAATTATGACAAATCACGGCTTGAACTATCTTGCTTTGCATGTAACGAGTCTATCTCATATATTAGTTTCACCTTTTAAGTTGCATTAGTGAAATAAATGAACTTTTGCACGATATTCTAATTATTCGAGTTTCACCTGTATCTATGGAGGATAGAACAGTAATGGAGTGAGCTCTTAGGGAGTTATACGATCATGTTGTTTTTATGAAATTAGTTCACCCATCTTAATAATTTAATACAAATAAATAAATATTTTGTATAATTCATTGGTTAGGAAGTTGTCATTTAGGTGCCTAAAAAACCCCAGCTTTTATTTTCCTTCATTACTTATCTCACAGGGGTGTGGCACCCACTGCCCAGATCCAGGTCGCCTAATATAAATTCAGGCACATATACACACACAGACAGTACCTCACAGAAGTGAGTACACCCCTCACATTTTTGTGAATATTTTTTTATATCATTTCATGTGACGACATTGAAGTAATGAAAGTTTGCTACAATGTAAAGTAGTGAGTGTACAGCTTGTATATCAGTGTAAATTTGCTGTCCCTTCAAAATAACTCAACACACAGCAATTAATGTCTAAACCGCTGGCAACAAAAGTGAGTACACCCCTAAGTGAAAATGTCCAAATTGGGCCCAAAGTGTCAATATTTTGTGTGGCCACCATTATTTTCCAGCACTGCCTTAACCCTCTTTGGCATGGAGCTCACCAGAGCTTCACAGGTTGACACTGGAGTCCTCTTCCACTCCTCCATGCTGACATAACAGAGCTGGTGGATGTTAGAGACCTTGAGCTTCACCACCTTCCGTTTGAGGATGCCCCACAGATGCACGATATGGTTTAGGTCTGGAGACATGCTTGGCCAGTCCATCAGCTTTACCCTCAGCTTCTTTAGCAAGGCAGTGGTCATCTTGGAGGTGTGCTTGGGGTCATCATGTTGGAATACTGCCCTGCGGCCCAGTCTCCAAAGGAGGGGAGGGGATTATGCTCTGCTTCAGTATGTCACAGTACATGTTGGCATTCATGGTTCCCTCAATGAACTGTAGCTCCCAGTGCCAGCAGCACTCCTGCAGCCCCAGACCATGACACTCCCACCACCATGCTTGACTGCAGGCAAGACACACTTTCTTTTGTACTCCTCACCTGGTTGCCGCCATACACGCTTGACACCATCTGAACCAAATAAGTTTATCTTGGTCTCATCAGACCACAGGACATGGTTCCAGTAATCCATGTCCTTAGTCTACTTGTCTTCAGCAAACTGTTTGTGGGCTTTCTTGTGCATCATCTTTAGAAGAGGCTTCCTTCTGGGACGACAGCCATGCAGACAAATTTGATGCAGTGTGCGGCGTATGGTCTGAGCACTGACAGGCTGACCCCCCTCCCCCCCCCCTTCAACCTCTGCAGCAATGCTGGCAGCACTCATACATCTATTTCCCAAAGACAACCTGGACAAAACTGGATATGACGCCAAGCACGTGCACTCAACTTCTTTGGTTGACCATGGCGAGGCCTGTTCTGAACCTGTACTGTAAAACCGCTATATGGGCTTGGCCACCGTCCTGCAGCTCAGTTTCATGGTCTTGGCAATCTTCTTATAGCCTAGGCCATCTTTATGTAGAGCAACAATTCTTTTTTTTCAGATCCTCAGAGAGTTCTTTGCCATGAGGTGCCATGTTGAACTTCCAGTGACCAGTATGAGAGAGTGAGAGCGATAACACAAAATTTAACACACGTGCTCCCCATTCACACCTGAGACCTTGTAACACTAACGAGTCACATGACACCTGGGAGGGAAAATGGCTAATTGGGCCCAATTTGGGCATTTTCACTTAGGGGTGTACTCACTTATTTTGTGAGTGATGGATGTGATGATTGAAATATGAGGGGGGTACTCACTTCTGTGAGATACTGTACATATATACATACACAAGTAGTGCCTTATACTCCAGATGAAGCACAATTCTGATTCATGAAATGAGTGATTCCCATCCAACCATCTTTATGTCAGTGACGTGTAAAATGTATTTATAAGGAAGTTCCATTGAAGGGGATGAGGATACTGAGAGTCAAATGTACATGTTAAGATGAGCCTTACTATGAATTTGCATTGTATAAGTCTTTTATGGTTTTGAAACTGTTGTAAATGAATAAAGGTTTTTGTAGAATGCCTTTAAAATTCTACTACTAAGTCTGAAAAAAAATAAGATACAATAGTCAGATCAGGACTTGAGCTAGGTTAATGTGTCAGGGTCACTGTTAATGTGCCCATACACCTTACAATTATCTGGAGATTTTTGTCTGTGATTGCGTATTTGTCTAAAAATCTGCCAGTTGATTGGAAGTGCACAACCTCAATTACTGTACAACTGGCATATTTTTGTCTTTCAAGCAGGCTAGAAAACTTTTGTCTAGTTGGATGAAAATTGACAGGTTAGTGGCGTAGTTGTACAACAAAAATCTCAAGATGCAAACTGCACATGCTCAAACAAAAATCTGTCCTTTTGATCAATGAAAACCGGCCATGTGGTGGTGCTGATGAGCGGTAATTGCAAACTACATTGGTCTGTGCATGATAGGCTAGTTGTAATAAAATTGAACGAGGGTGAGATGTCTGGACCACAAAAGTTGTACAATTGTTGTAAGGTGTATGGCCACCTTTAGGGCCGGTTCACACCACCAACTCCATGTTCCAGTGCGTTCGGCCACTGGAACGCAAGCCGGCCAGGTCTCTGTGTTCATGGGCGGGAAGGGCCGTGGTGGTGCATTTAAGTTAATGGCACCACAGCCACATTAGTGCTTGCTTTCCGGTCCAGTGCGTTCTGCAAAAATAGTGAAAAGGATAAGGATCACTAGCACTCAGCAGGGTCCCTTCGTCAGTCACATCCTTTTGCCCTGATGAAGGGACCCTGCGTGGCCCCAAAACGTTGGCTGTTTTCACTGTGACTTTGTCCAAATAAAATGGACATATTTAATAATATTGCTGAGTGCTGGATCCTTATCCTCTTCCCTGTGTCTGCACGGCACCATCCGTGGTCATCACTGCGAGCACCAATTTTCTTACGGGCCGGGAGTGTTGCGAGGAGTGCGGAGGGACTCTTTGTTCATTTACTGCAAAAATAGTGCTTGCAGTATTTTTGCAGACTTCACTGGACCGGAACGCACTAATGTGCCTGCATTCCGGGTTCTGGGCAGGTGGCGTGGCTGCAGTGCCCCTGAACGCAGAGAGCCGGGCTGCGTAACAGTGCATTCCAGAGGCCGAACGCATTGGAATGCGGCGTTTGTGGTGTGAACTAGCCCTCAGGGTCAATATCAGTGTTAGGGGAAGTATGTTTAAAAAAGTTTCATATTTGATGTCAGCGTCAATGTTAGCGTCAGTGTGTTTTAAGTAGGGAATAAAAACGCAAAATGCACACTATTGTTTTTTGGCCCTACTTCAGGAACAGATAATAAATAATGCACACATGGTATCCCTATGCATGCAAGTAATAGATTGTTTGGGGGGTTGTTTTTTGGTGATGGGTCATAATATTGGCATGAAATATACAGCCACCTTTGAGAAATGTTATACTTTTTATTGGGGGCCAGTTTTCCTTTCAAAGTGAAAAACAAACCAGGAGATTTTCAATAACATTTACCACTAAATTAAAGCCCAATATGTCCTGAATAGCCACAGCATCATTCACCTGGATACAATAGTGTATCCAGGTGAATATATGCACAGTTTTACTAATACAAGCCCAAGTTTCAGAATTGGTTTTAGGCTTTGAGATTTGTTTCACCTTCATGATTAAAAGGGGTTGAACCGACAGTTTGCATGATTAATTAAGACATTGCAGATCACCGATTCATGATCAACACTCCCAGATAAATGTTTTTGCCAGTTTTGCTTGAACGGAAATCATTTATCAAACTGATTTTACCCCAAATCCGACTGTTTGTTCATGTTTGTTGCATAAAATTGACAGTGATTCCATGCATACAATTAGCACATTAAGGCTGAAGATAGGCAACTCGGATTTTGGCTGTTCAGCCCACAAAATACTAAATGAGTTATTCACTAAAGGGTGAAGACAGGAGAAGTGAACAATCTAGGACAACATAGCTGAACTGGAAAGTGAGCTGAATTGGAGAATTTCTCCAAATCAGTTATTTTGTCACTTTTAGATTTTTCACTTCACCTGCCTTCTCCAAAGCCTTCACACTGTAGTGAATAACCCTGTAAGAGAAAATCACTTGATTCCCCCCATCCACACTATCAACATGCATGGAGGGACCTGTATTGTATTAGAGCATTTAGTGCACCCACAGCTGCTTGAATACAATTGCCTGATACAATCACTGTTTCACTGATTTTTAAATACATTTTTGTCAAGCTGGGTGTTACTTAGGAGGGCCACGCACAGCTCAAAGTTTGGTCAATTCAGCATTAATCAGCCATATTTAAGCCATCTATGCCCTACTTAAGCGAGAAGAATTGATCAAATCTTGTAGTGCACATTGACAACTAGAAAATGCACTGTGTGACTGTGATGAGTAAAAGCAGTCCCTAAAAAAGTGAGACTAACATTCTTGTTCATTGTGTTACAAATGATGGCACTAAGTAGCACTAGAAAAACAGCTAGCCCCAGTTCTGTATATAGAGGCTTTATCTGAAGAAAAAACATTGCTTGCTTTGTTATGGGAAAGAGTATGCAAGCATAGGAAAAGATGCAGGGGCCTGCAGGGCAGTAGGATCAGGAGCTGAAGATTGTGCAAAATTCCAAAAGTTTATAGATATACTTATGCACAAAGAAATTGTATGCTGCATATATATCTGCTCAACACTGAAAGCCCATATTAAGCCAAACACAAAGAATCAGGGGAAAACACATTTGCTCTCCTGTCTTTTGTACAATATTTACCATGGTAAGTAAAAATTGCTGAGTATATGCATTGAAGTAAACAAAGCCTTAAAGTAATCCTGAACTTACATACAACATGCCGGAGTACCTGTGCTATGCAAAAGCAAGTACATTACGGTGGCTGTACTTTATATCAGTTCTGGTTTCCTTTTCAGTGCCTTAAAAGGCCCAAAACCTATGAAGCTTCTACGATCAAGAGTTTGGGCCCACTCCTCTTTATTGGCCCATTAATTAGATCAATGGCTGTATTTATGAATAGTGAGGCACAGGAGCACATTTGTGCTTCATTTGTTTAGCAGAGCTTATGAGGAGCTCAATAGTAGACTTGTGCTAACATAGAGATACCTGCTATGTTACAGCATTAGTGGTATAGCATGTGAATCCAAATGTGTGCCTTAAAGAGGAATAGGCGATATCACTTTCAGCCAACTTTTGATTCCAAAACAAAATATTCAAAGCAAACCACCACCAACAGCACTGATTGTATGACCTGATAATTCTTGCAGTTGAAAGCTAGTGATTGGAATGGTCTTTTAGGTGTATATTTTTCCTCTTAAATAATGGGCGTTTTGAAGTGTCAAGTTACACTCATTTGTATGTCTGTAAAAAATAAGTCAAGGCAACTGGACTTGCTGTATTTTTCTTGAAGACGTTTTACCGGTCATCCAACCAGCTTTCTCAATTCGGAATGAATAATTCTCTGGGAATAAATATGGTGAATGTAGCATTTGCATAATTGGTGTCTAGGAGGTGATAATAACACCTCCCAGACTTCAATTATGCAAATGCAATCAAAACCTGGTTGTGACTAACAGATTATGTGGCTTGGAGCAACATTCACCATAATTATTCCCAGATACTTTTTTGCACAAGTCATTCTGAATTGAGAAAGCTGGTCGGATGTGCAGTGAAACATCTTCAAGAAAAATACAGCAAGTCCAGTTGCCTCGACTCATTATTTACAGATATACCATGACCTGGATGAATGAGAATCTTCACAGACACTCATTTGTATGGTGTAGTTTTAGTAATAAACTTACTCTCAAGCAGTTCTTACATCACACCAGCCACTGATAATAGGTTGCTGTTATTGTTTCCGTATTCACACATACAGTATGTTTCTGTCTAATAAACAGCATGGTATAAAATAATTGCATTGTTTTTGAGGGCATGTAAGAAAAAGCCAAGATAACCTATACAGAAATGTAAATAAATAATGTGAGAACAGAATACTGAAATAAACATTAAAAGACGATAAATGTTATATATCTATATTCCCTATGTGTAGCCACAGTAGCCTTGGGAATGCAATTAATAATTTCAGCTTCTTCCTCTAGAGTAGACGTCGATAATTATAGGGGAGGAAACACACTAATATGAAAGTACTCCATCCTCTCACTATTAATATCTTAATTATTCTGTGTATTTATTTCTGAAAGTACTCAATTTTATACATTTATATTCCCTTTCTTCTTGTCGGTAAGTGGCTAATCAAAGTATTTAATTCATATTCACCCAAATTAATACATTTTATAACGGAATAATTTGCAGGCTAAAAGCTTATAAATTATGATATAACAAACAAGAACAATATTTTGCATTGCCTGTACAAAATATGTTGATTTATTACTGTATTTGATGAATCTATCATCAGATGTATAACTTCACTGTTTACTGCCAATAAATGCATATTGTTGCTGGCTGTTAAATATCACACTAGTCTCTCAGTTTATTTGCATCTACTTTTTAATGTTGATGGAATTAGTAAACTCTGGTTACTGTTAAAAAACAAACAAAAGGGCTGTGTATCGTCTTTGTTTTCAGCTGCACATACTTTGCAAAACACTACCTTTAAACAGTATAAGTCTTTAGCCATATTTATCTGCATTATCTTCCCCTATCAATGGCATTTGCAGTTGCATCTGCTTACAAATTTAATAATGTCCCAAGTAATCCCGACAAATTAATCATAATATATTTTACAATGACTGCAATAATATTTAAGAATGATTGCCCTTGATTATTGTAAGTTCAAACTCAGAACATTATTTATGTCTTAGCTGATTAAGAAAATATAATTATTAATTATTACATAGATCTCCAAACATCAAGACAATAATTAAATCTTATTCGCTATAAAAATGTGTCAGCACATACTACCTGCTTTCTAAGATAGTTGTTTTCCCAACCATTTAAACAGAAAATAAATTGCAAGAAATGAGGCAATTAAGAACGACAAGAGAAAACAATTATTACGCACAACTTGAATATAATACTTTAAGTGTATCTAAAGCCAAAACTTTCTTTTAGTTTTGGATGGAGTGGCGAGAAGTCAGTTTCTTTTTTTCATATGCAGTGAAAGGAAAATGAAATGAGGATCACTGAACATAAAAAATGTATATATTTTCTTTAAACTGAAATCTCAATGTCCCTATAGATAGTAAACACCCTATGTCTACTTTGTATCTTGAGGACTAGTGCAGAAAGAAACCAGTACTAAAGTTCTAGGTGTGCAAACTTGCTACTGCCCACTCTACCTTTTGGATTTTTCATTATTATTATAGACCATGGAAAGGGATTCATGGGAATTTAACAAATGGACTTCAATATGTAAATCTTCTAGGCGGGCAGAAACAGCCAACAATGATGGCAGCGAAATCTTGCCACAAGTTTGTAAAAATAATAATAATATTTTTAGGAAATGACTGAGCCAACACCAATACACCTATAACTTAAAGGGTAACTCCACTTTAAAACATAAAGATAAAAAAATAAAATAACATGCATAATTGTAACACAAGCCATTTTGTAATTTAATGTTATTAAAAATTATCTTTCCATTTAAAACTGCAACTGCTGAAATGTTCTAAATGTGTAAAAAAAATCAATGCAAGATGGTGACCTGGAGGCATTATGTACATAGTTGGTGTATGGAACACCCACAGAAATGTCACTTACTGCTTCTGTGATTGGTTGTCTGATTTTTCCAGAAGTCTGCACTATATTATACAAGAACAATTTAACAGCACACAAAGGTGAAATCACACAGGGCCCAATGTGCGGGGTGTTTATTGGGGCATTCTGGGATACATAGAAAGTTGCTGGGGTTATATCCTGGGGATGGCAGGACAATAAGACTGTAAAGCCAGAAGGTAGGCAATGGGGCAAAGGAAAAAATAAGTACAGAGTCACAGTGGTACTAATCCAGGAATCAGAGGTGCAGCAAGAGTTAATTCAGTGGGGGTCCTAAAGCTGAACACAGCTAAGTCCAGTAAGATAGGAACACAATGTCCTGGCAGACCTCAGCAGAACACAGTGGTACTAATCCAGGAATCAGAGGTGCAGCAAGAGTTAATTCAGTGGGGGTCCCAAAGCTGAATACAGCTAAGTCCAACCCCTTAAGCATTATATAGTTGGCCTAAGGCCAACTATATAATGCTTGAAACTTGTCATATATAATATGTACAATATTGTAGTATACATGTAATTAATGTATTTAATTGACGGTTAGATACTAGTACATAAATTCAAGAGCTCATTACCACTCATTACCACTCAGTTGTGGTTCAATTCTCGTGCGCGTGCGCGAGGCTCGCAAGATGGCGACGTAAGCCGCGAGCTCCGTACCACACCGGGCAACGGCTCCTCACCCTGCCAGCAGTAAACGCCGCTTGAGGAGAGGAAATCTCCGAACCTCCGACCCCATTCGCCGCCAAGCTCGGCTAAACCCGCTCGAGATGGGGGGGAAGCAGAAGGGGAAGAAGAGCCGCGTGAAGAAGGGCTCACGGGAGACGCCGCTGGAGTCAGAGCCAGAACAAATCCAGGTGGGACAAGATGATTCAGCTGCCACACAGGAGGAAGCAGAGGAGGTGGACTCTTCCTTCTCACCATCGATCCTGGCGGAGGGGGGGACCTTGGAACAGAGATCTCCAGCTTCAACTCTGTCCCTGCTGGAACACACATTAGCAGGTATGAGGCTCCCCCTATATGATCCCTCCAGTACTGAACTGCATGAGAGCGATGTACAGGACAATGTACAGGGCAATGTAAAATCACCGCAAGATAATGTCAGCAATACTGACTTAATTACAAAATTTTCAAGTATGCTAGAACGTGGCCTTTCTGCAATGGCAAGAGAAATCACGACTGAAATCAGGGGCGACCTAAGGGAGCTTGGCATTCGCATTGAGGTGATTGAGAAAAAGCTAGATGCAACAATAGATCGCACTAATCAGAACACTGCATGCATTCAGGATGTTCAACATAAATTCAAGAGCAGGGGCTGATTTGCATTATTACCTGCAACCAGGGAGCTTTCTCTGGTTGCTAACTGGTACAATTCAGATATCTCTCATGTTATATTCTGGCAGCAAAACAGTAGGTTTTCCTTGAGGCCATGTGTTGATTGTTTAGTATCCTGTGATATAAAACACACATGCCTTTCATTTCTAGGAAGGGCAAACATTGTGGGAAAGCAGCAGAAGGAAGGTCTCTGAATTGGTATTATCTATTACATGCTGTGTTCAAGTTACTTTCCAACCATAGGCAGAAGAAATACAAACAAAAAGGAGGTGGTCTCATTTGTAGGCAAGTAATATCATAAACACCCACTTCCTCAAGGATCTTGCAATCTTATTTATTAAACAAACCTTCCCTAAAAGAAATAAGGGGACTATTGTTCCTTACTTTCTTCTAAAGAAGCTATTTGCCTGGCGGTTATGGTGACCCATTGGCTTCAATATTTTCTGAATCACTGACTTGGACAAAGTATGCTATTTGGGAAAGTTGGAGAAGTCAGAAATCCTTACTTGATTTAGGTCGGAGATTTACAGGTGGGCTGATTTTCTAAAGGCAAAATGGCTGTTCAGTTTGCAAATGAGTTTGCACTTTGCAGAGGTTGTGTGCTCTTAGTTAAGTAAATGAGGTGAAGCTCTGCACACTTCCATCATCCAATCATGTGAAATCAGGCATTCTTTTTTTTGTATGCGATTGGGTATTCTTTGCAAAGTGGAATTTCACTACATTTATTAAGCTAAGTTCCATTGCAAAGTGAACAGCCTATTAGCCTTCAGTAAATAAACCCTACTGAGTCAGTATGACAGCAAGGCAAGTAGCATTTTCTGATGGAGAAGTGGTTAACTTATTTTTTTCTTGTGAAACTTTTATTTTTTTTAACTATGAAGAGGTTTCAGTTTGCTTACTTTCTATGAAAGTGGATAGCCCTATGAAAAAAAAGACCAAATGTAAGGATTTTTGGAAGGGCAAAACACATATTTGATTATGTTCTGGAATCGATTAGTTGCCAAGGGAATAAATAGAAGTATAATTTCAGAAACATATTGCTTCTAGGAAGAGCCATAAAATGCATAAAAAATCATTACAATTTTATCCTTGGGAATTGTTTACAGTAGAACTTGAAAAGATGTACAATTAATGCTGGTGAACTGTCAAAAGCACCGGAAAGACTTTGTGTACGGTATTGTAGTTCAAATTTGTGAATTATTATAGACTTCCTCAGCACAGCTGGACATATCTTGGATGATGAGTGCTCAAATGTCTGCCTTGTATGGAGTTCAGAGCCTCCACCATGTGCGTAGATGAGATAAACACAGCTGCCTCTTCAGTGCCTTCCCTGAATCTCTCAATAAGATAAATGCCAGACTGAAACACTTTTCTATGCAGATGAGCAGCTTATACTTCTTTTCATTTATACTTTCTACTTCAAGCTGAGAATTATTGGTTGAACAAGTGAATCTGCTAATAAATGTTTGTGGAACATTATTTCTTTTATAGGATTTATTTAAATCTATATGAATACATTAATATATATTAAAACATTTGCATGCTGCTCCATCCCTTATAATTGCTTGCTATTTGTATGTGACTTATAAGGGTGGACGAAAAGATCCATCAGGATCAATATGCAACTGAACGTCAAATGATAGATTAGTGTTGATATGCAATATGTATGCTCCGCATTCATATTTTAGGATTTGACTAAATACTAAGTCTCTTATAAAAAGAAAACAACAAAACACCAATACAAATCTAATCCCTAATTTACATATTAAAATTAGTCATTGGGAGCTTATGTGATAAAATATAATCTGTAATTTTACTTCATCATCATGAGCTGTAATGCGGCAATGAAAACTGCAGTGAAATATGAATCTGGTTGTTGGAAATTATTGAGTACTTGGAAAATATAAAACCTCTTAATGCTGAATTTACCTGACAACAAATGCTTTTTTTTGCATTTATATTCAATTATTATTTTGCTGTGTTGCATTAGAGGTAGTTTTGTTACATTTTTACAAACTTTGGTATGGTTTGGCAGAAAAAACCCTCAAAACACAACACACAAAAGTTTAACAACACATTGTAAAACATAGTATTTTATGATACTAAATTGTGCCTCCTTTCTAAGGCTGCCCAAATGCTGAAAATTTCCGTCCGATGAACGCAAGGTGTATGGGCAAACGCAAGGTGTATGGGCAAACTGATCAAACTGTTGTACGATTTTCGTATGGCGGCCCCATCCTGCCACGATTATCGCAAGGTTGGATTAGCGGTAATTAGAAGAAATCATCTGGATGAATTGCGGTAATCGACCGCACATATTTTTGTCTGCGCATGTGTAGTGTAGATCGTACAAATTGAGACCTAAGGAAATGCCACCAACCTTGCGAAAATTGTACGATCGACCGAAGTTTTCTCACCTGCTGGTTAGTCAAAAGTCGATCAATTGTACAGTATTTGCGGTTGTACACTGCCCATCAACCTCATAAATATATGACAAAAACACGATCACATACGAAAATTGGCCGATATTCGTAAGGTGTATGGGCACCTTAAGTCTTTTGATAAACTGCATTTACCTGATTTTTACCTAACAACTGAACAAATACAGTTTTATGCACACTATTTAGGTGCCAAGATCAGCTATAGGTGTATTCAGAGTATTTATATCTACATAGGAGAGTACAATTTAATGCACGGTATAAAGAAACAATGAATTAAAAATATATCAAGAAACCACATACGAAAATTGGCCGATATTCGTAAGGTGTATGGGCACCTTAAGTCTTTTGATAAACTGCATTTACCTGATTTTTACCTAACAACTGAACAAATACAGTTTTATGCACACTATTTAGGTGCCAAGATCAGCTATAGGTGTATTCAGAGTATTTATATCTACATAGGAGAGTACAATTTAATGCACGGTATAAAGAAACAATGAATTAAAAATATATCAAGATTTAAAATGAAACTAAAGTAATTGCTGTCTGCACCCCCATAGAGGACATTTGCTCTCTTTATTTGGCCTGGTAACCAGATCAACTGTCAACAGGGCTTATTAAACTGAGACAAAAGAAAAAATTTGTAATCAAACAGGAAGACAGCTGTCTTATAGGGAAATGTTCATTATCTTGATGTTGAGTCTATAGACCAAGGGGGTTATTCACAAAGCTGCCAAAGGCAGTCGAGTGAATAACCCAGCCTAAGTTCGGCATTCAGCTCAGCTGTTCTGCTCGGTACCTCTGTGGTACCAAGCAGAATAGAAAATCAATGAAAAGAGTTAAAAAAATATTTTTAAAATGTAAATAAATACTAAAATTAAAAAAAAGATTTAAAAAAAAGAAAAGTATTAATAAAAAAACAATTGGGTGGAGCTAGCATTGACAGCTAGCGCCACCCAACTGTTTCCTATTGGACGGCACCTGCTAGAGTCTTCTAGTATCTCCTGACCAATGAAAAACACCTGGGCAGAGCCGTCCGTGACCTAAAGGCCGGCTCCGCCCAGTTGTTTAATGAAAGATCAGTGTCCCCAAATGATATGGGTATGCTAATCTGTCATTACAACTGGGCAGAGCCAGCCGCTCCTCCCGGCTGTCGTTTGCCCTGCTTCGGGTGTCACTTCGGCTCAGTCGAGCCAAAGCATATGCCTTTAGCTCAGCTGAGCGGCTTGGCCGCCTTCGCCTGCTGTACGGGCTATAGTGAATAGCCTGTACAGAAGCCCTTCGGTTCAACTGAGCCGAAGGGCTCTGGCACCCGAAGAGAGCCGAAGGATCAGCTGAAGCTACGGCTGGATCCTTCGGCTTATTCATGAATAACCCCCAATGGTGTTTAGGTATACTTTAAATGTGTAGGTATGCAATGCTTTTATGGGCACACTGATTTTAGCAACAGTCACATTTTAAATAGACAAAAAGTAAAAGCCCTGTAATACAAATCAGTACTTTGAAGTAAAATATGTATTTCTTGAAAAGAAGAAGGCATTTATTGCTTGCAATGTTATCTATAAATCACAAGGGAAATGTTTGCCTTGTTGAGGGCAAAGCATTCATTTGAGTACCAGTGGTTGAATAGGCATCCTACACTGTTGGATAAAAGCATGCAACAAGCCCTTTTATGCAGGTTCCATACAACCTTGATAATATTGAACAACATGTTTGTATGGAATAAGGCTTAGGAATCAATGAGACATTATTATATAGATGGTGAAGTGAAGGAATCAAATGACTTCCAATTAAAAAATCATATCACGGCATTGCCATATTAAAACATAAGGCATGTATGTCAATATTTTTGTCACAAATGTAAAAAACAATAGAATTTTCCATTCTTTCAAGCCCAATGCCAACTATACATCAAAAAATGCTAATTCATAATACCAGTACAGTCTAAACAACTAATTAGCAAGGTGGAGAAAAGGCTTTGTGTTTCAATCTAATTAGCCTACATCAATGCAATCATTATGTGAAGATTAAACTCTTTGGTTTTTGGATTTGTGATGGAATTGTATATATACAGTCTGTTCTTCAGTGTAATAAATATGTAAAGCTGGGATATTGAACACTGTTTAGCCACAAGAATTTCACCAACTAGGAATGGCTGCATTGCCAGGAAGTTATGGATATAAATTGATATGGGCAACGCTGCAAAACATCTTAGCTGAAAACCTGGTCTTCCCAGGCAATGGACAAAAAGGACAGGGGAAGCAATGGGATTTTTAATGAAAATAAATTGGAGTGGCCATTGTGTAAAAATGGCAGATACATCACCTTCTGAATTCAAGTCATCATTCTGTTCTGACTGGTGAGAGGATATGCAAAGGATGCACTTGTTTGTACCAAGTATCTGCTATTCAAGTTTGCTACTGGTGACCTTTCATGGTGTTAGATATAAAGCAAATATATGAATATTTTTATGCAAAACATAGTCAAAAGCCTCCATGTTAATTATGTTCACTGATAATGATAATTGTGTCATTTATATCAAGGGCACTTAATATAATTTAAAATCAAGTAGCACTTACTCTACTCTCGGAGCATTTTTAATAACTACTTTTGAATATTTGCAAACCTCATACATTTATATGAACACACATACTTTAATTAAGCAAAACATAAGACAGGTATTGCTAGGGTTAATTTAACCCTCTCTACAACCAAAGTGCTCTGTATACAGACCTCACTGACCTCTGCATAGTGCAAGAGATTAGAAACCTTGCTCAAATGTCATTACAGTGAGTAAATGCAGTGAGTAAATACATTGCAGTATCTCCTACAAGCTGAGCACATTATACCAAACCAAAAGCCTAATGATACTACAGCTGAATTCTTCAGCATCCTTTAAAATGATCAAAATGTAAAAGGACAATCCAACAGCTTCTTACTGGCCCAGCTGGACTTTACAAAACAAAAATATGATGCTCAAAAAGCTTAATTTAAAGCTACAGTCCACACTTGTGGATGTTCTAATAGACTTCATGGGTTTCTGAGTCTACACCAGCTATATAAAAACATAATGCAGGAAGGACAACAGCCAATCAAGACACAAGCCTCTCAATACCTTTTATCACTATATTTGAATCTGCATATTTGTTAATCTCATTAGTCAGTTCAGATGCAGTGATGGTAGGTCATTTACAGCTATGTAACACACCTATAAACCCCTACTAAACAATACCAACCAATAAAAAGAGCCATTGCTGACTGATGGGTCTTAGTAAAGTTCATGCGTATATAGTATACAATTTAAAAAGAGAAACCATATTTCTACATAAAATGTTCTGTATCTTCATATTTAATCTAATCTATAAATAATCACCAGTGAGTCACATTTCTATACCTCTGTTTCTTAGCAATGCACAAACTAATTCATTCTAATACACACAGCTACATCTTGTAGGGTTTTACATTTGTTGTCTAGTAATATTTAACATTAACATGAAAATACATTATTTTATTAGCTCTGTCAATTACCATGAAACCCCTTACTGGTAGGTATTGTGTGCCTGAGGCTATTACAAGTAAGGTTACACTCTAAAAAGAAATGCCACCGTTCAGCATGTATTTTGTATTAGGTGCTATGTAATGGAATATGTACTAAATTCTAATACCTCAAGGAAAACATGGATGGGATTAGTTATACAAACCAAATTGGGCTTCTGCTGGATAAGGTATAGTTGCAGTTTTTATGATGCATACAATGATATTTTTATTATTCAATAGTAGCAACTAAACCAAGTCTACAAGTAAAATGGGAGCTGCTCAAGGAGAAATCAGAGTAATATTCTATGAACATACCATATTAGTATTAGTAGTAGTAGGTTTAGTCTAATCAATACATGAAAAGAGAAGAGCAAAAGAAAAAAAACCAAATAGAAATATAGAAACATGGAAGAGTAATGGCAGAAAAAGTAGCAAGTGGTTTATTTTTTTAAACCTTTTTTGGAGTATAGATCTATGTTTGTCCTAAACATGTTTAAATCCACTTACTGTTGACTGACTCACTACCTCTCCTGGAAGTCTGTTCCTAGCATCAACAACTCTTTTGATAAAATACTACTTTCTAAGGTTGATTTTGAACTTTTCTTCTGCTAGTTTAAGGTTATGTTCTTGATCTTAGCTTCATATTGAAAATACTGCCCTACAGAACCTGAAATGGTCTTCGGTTTCAATGTAGATGCTATTTTATAAAATGTCAGCAGCAGGTGTGACTAACAAACTAGAATTGATCAAATGTCTTGGTTACATGCATAGCCAGATTTTAAAGGGCCAGCTGGTTTTCACTGCTGTTGATCAGTTGAACATTGAAGCCCAACTACAGCCATTTTTTTCTTCTTAGTTTTGAATGGAGTGCTGAAGTGATAGAACCTTTGTCACCTGTGAAGTTTCCTCTTACTTCCCGTTTTGTCTTACACCAATAAGCTTAACAGGAATCAAAAGAAAACTACTAAGTTTGGACACAGTAGAAACATTTATATACAGTAGATTCTAACTCTTCTGAATACTATTCAAATTAGAATCTTTTGGCAAGAGTTGTGCATAAACCACATTGAAAGGTGAATGTGGTCATTGTGCAACCACAGCTTTCTGGAGTTTCTAATAGATTTTTGCAAGTAGCAGCAACAAGTGTCCTTTTTGACCCACATTCTATGCTTCTGCATGCAGATTGTGTGGAGTTTTGGATATCTAAAATTCTATAAAACAGATCTTTCTTTAATCTTCAAGGCCTGTCAGCTATTAAGCAGACATGTGGTACTTCTGATTAAATGTAGCACTGTGGTATGCTAATGAAAATTGTAATATTTACATAGCAAGCAGTAGGTATGTTTTAAAACAAGCCAATCAACATGTATGGCAGAAAATAATTTCAGCCTCATTTTAGCAGCTCAGCTCATTCTTCTTTTCCCTCATGTTCTGTAGCCTCTGACCCTACAGTGGCTCTCTATTGCTTGTTTAGTGAAGTTTTGTTTTTAGAAAAAACTTTAAAGAATAAAATTATAAAGAATGTATTAAAGACAGATCTTGCATGTCATTCCTATATCCTATTGTATCTCTAGAGGACACTATCTAAAGCCTGCCATACAACCTATAGATTTTCTGCAGATTTTGCATGGTCAGATGGAAAAAGTGCAACAGATTCCTCCATCCATGCTAAACAGTGTGGATGGAGGAATCTCCCACTGGGCCATGCTTCAGTATCTTGCTAGTTACCCCCCTTGCTCTCAAAACAGATTGTTCAGGTATTTTGACAACCAGCGGTGCCTACTAGCAAGATACTAAAGCTTGGCCCAGTGGGAGATTCCTCCATCCACACTGTTTAGCATAGATGGAGGAATCTGTTGCACTTTTTCCATCTGACCACAGAACATCTGCAGATAATCTATAGATGTATGGCCAGCTTTAGGCATGATTCCTGCCTTGCTTTCTGACAAAAAAAATCAAAACTTTTGTAAGGTAAAAATTGTATCTATGTACCAATAGTTGTATAGGAATAGGAGATTAAAAAAACAGGTGTGTACATGCAATGATGAGAGCATCTAGAAGGACAGAGTGCAATGGTGCATAGCCATTTGCTTATTTTATTACCTAAATGTATTACCAATCAATATGTACCATGAAAAAAAAAGATTTTATGATCATATTAACTCCACAATATGGCAAATGAAGAGAATGAGCAGCTTTGTATATGCTTGATATGTTATTATATTGACTGGTAGTAGAGATAAATGACAGCTAGTTAAATTAGCAGTTGCATTTTTTGAGTACTGAATAGACCCTCGTTGCCAATTAAACCGATTACAGAAGAAAAACAAAAGTTATGGTAACACCGTAATTATTTGTAAAAATGATAGAGAACTGCCAAGAAATGCTGTTCAGTCATAAACATCTATTGTAAAAGTACAGTTATACTGAAAAACAAAAAGGGTCTTTTAAAAAATAGTAATATTTATAGTAGGCCATTCTTGGCATCTGTGTTGCATAATTGAAATTGATTTGTCTCAAGAATTGTATGATGAAAAACACGATGTAAAGCAATATGGTGCTAGCAAGCATGATGATGCAGGAAAGGGACTTTATTTGGAGATGATGCTACCCTAGGCATACATTATTGATAGTATCCATAAATCCAGACTAAAATCTGTTGCTTTTGTTGCACTATTAGTGCCTTTATATGCAGAGTTGCCTATTTCAAAATACAAATAAAAGCATAACTAATTACGCTGGCTTGTCCCTCATACTCAAGAAATTAAGTGTGTCGGGGATGGTACTGCATACAGTATATCATAGTCCTTTTTATACATTTATACATATTCAGACGTATAAGAAGCCCACGTTCTGGCATTGGCTTGCCTCACTTCTATCAACCTGAGTTGCCATTTTAAGTACTTCAAAAATGCAACACTGCCTTCTGAGTGCCTGTGAGTAGTTAGCTACATGTAGCTTAAGTAAAATCTTTGGTGACTATATTATACACACATTAGGCCCCTTTACACCATTACTTTTTATGTGCAGTGGACTTAAGTAAAACAAAATCCTGCTTGCAGAATCTTTGATGTGCTTTTAAAAAAACATACATTCCACAAGTTCAATGGCTAGGCTACATGCCTACATGAACACACCTAAAATGTATGTCAAATGCAGTGCACATAAAACGTACAGTACCTAAAACGCCAAGGTGTGAACTGACTCTTGATTGCATTGTGGCTCTTTCTGAGCTTGGTTTATTAATAATTTGTAATTAATAATTTGGAAAAGCTTATTTATAAAAATTAAACAAATTGGAAACAGTTAACGCAAACACACGCTATAAATCAGATTATAAAACTGTATTCTTATAATACCATAGTATGTAATACAATTGTAGACAGATAGATGGATTAAAAGGTAAACAATAAGACAGGTAGATACAAGACTGAGGGTTTTAGTCATATTGTGAAATACAGTTTCATTAGAGAATATTCTGACAGGTAGCTTGACATAAATTACCTTAAGTAAGGTCTTCTAGAATGTATAGAGTATGTTTAAAAGTCAAAATGGCATCCACTAGAGAGTAAAAAGTGGTTTGATATGACAGAACATCAGAGCTTTAATGTCAAGCATATACATTTCTGAAATATATATGAATGTAAATACACATACTCTGACCTACAGTCAACCTCACTTATTATAACAAATGGCCAGATACGTCATATCAAACAATGGTTTGATACTTTGACAATGGCTGAATTGAAAATTGGAAAGTATGAAACAAGCTAGGGACAGGTGAGTTGTAAAGTCGGTATTATGCATTCCAATAAATCTATCCTATTTTATATTGCAGAGATATTGTGCAGTAGAGGAGAGGTAGACGAATTCTGATTTTGATTAAATGTGTTATGGTGGGCAAAAAAAGAATATTTCTTGTTCACATAGAATTCTCCCTTGACTCTATGAAATGAACTTTATAGATTCTAGGTATTTCATTGTACAATATATCAAACCAATACTCTGTCAGTGCCATAAACATGGCATATTGGTAAGCCATACATTTTGCAACTTTGACTTTATGCTAGTGTTACTGATGTTTATCATACACTGATAGAACCGTTTTCTCTGCTTCATCTTTTGAGCTGTACAATTTCAGGCTTTATGTGATGGGAACTGTTTATTACTGAGATAGTGCAGAAAAAGCTGTATGCAAAAAGAAATAGATATCCGCCTTAGTCTCCTGCTTTCTGTGATTTCACACAGGCTGAATGGACTAGTATAATACCTGTGAGTTAATACTGTACTGCAGTATTTATCAAAATAAATGGCAGTTGAAAACTTCAAAATAAAGGTACTCTCTGCAGATGATCTGCCGACACTGCAAGGAAGATGTGCGAAAACCCAGCAGTGCCCTTAGCTATATTAAAGAAATGTTGCAGTCCAAAGAAAAATCTGGATGCTATTTTCAAAAAGGGAGCTAAAAGCTGAACTCCAAGCAGATATAGCAGGCACAAATTAATGCAGCACTTCATTCATGAAAACATCACTAAATATATAAAAACACTGTACATACATATATGATGTGCTTAAATATACACAGAGCTGCATATAAAACCATGATGTGTAACAGTGTTAAATAGTGTACAATCCTAATGACCATAAATTAGAGATCCACCAACATGGAATTTTTAGACTGAAACTGAAACTAAAAAATGTGTCATTACCAAAAATAATGTTTTTTTCCCAACCATTAAAAAAAATTATGTTTCAAGTATTTTATTTTACTTTACTGTTGTGGGCTCTGTGGTCTAGACCCCTGATATTTCCTTTTCAAAATAGAGGGCACAGAGTCCTAAATCTCTTTTTCTGCAGCCCCTGTTATGAATGATCAGAAAGCCTTTGAGTGCTCCTGTCCATTCATAATCTGTGTAGATAGTATTAGTTACTATGTTCACAATCATGAACAGAAAGTCATGTAGAGCACATCCTGTTCATTCTTAACTTGGGAAACCATAAGCATGTCCTCAGTTATTTACAAACACTCAGCGATCAGCTGATTGCTGAGTGCTTGTAAGTCGCTCTCCGTCCTGACTCGCCTGTCACAGAAGGCTGAGCCAGGCAGTGTGGGAGGAGAGCTCAGCCTTCTGCGACAGCTGACAGGGAATTTTCTTATGTACAACTTCCTACATTTCCTCACTGCGTGTCAATGATCCTACCCTGAGGTGAAATGTCAGCCCCCCTGACCTCCAGGGGGTCCCTAATAGCCTCTAGGGGTAAGAGCATACTACATTTATTACATATACTCTCTATTTAACATATATAGTTCACGAGTTCTGAAAAACTCTGGGGTTTATTGCTATGATTATTAGATAATCTATGTAAGAGACTTTCTGAAAGATGTCTCTGTGTAGGACTAAAACTGGTTGGTTTGAATGTAAATGTATTAGAATTTTTTTTATATAAAGTTTTTTAATTGCACCGCTGACTAGCCTCTTCCACATAAACCCTCTAAAAATCGAATATATCAAAGACAAATATGCATTCATTGTAATTTTGTGAATAGCTACTCTATATTTACAGAATATAATAAATATAACTTTTAAAACCTTTATAAAACATTGGTATGCGCCATGTGATCCTGTAGATATGTAGTGTACTGTTCAATTTTTTTGCACATTTTCAAATAAAAAGAATAAGATGCTTAGACTAAAATAAACTTGTTCTGTATGTTGTTAATATACACAGAATGTATGTATAAATGTATGTAGGCACATGCAGTCTGATGCACTTATTATCTATGCAGGAAACACTTCTTGCTTAGCAATTCTGCCCAATGATTAGATCTTGCTGGTCCTCTTTTGGAATGTAAATCAACCATGTGGGTCTGACTGACTGAAAACAAGGCATTCACCATGTGGCTGATGTTTTTGTATTAACATCTGTTAATTAAAGAGGTTAACTGGCATAGCCAGATATACAGATAACCACTCAGAAGAGAGTCTATAAATCTGCAACTGTAATACATTACTGTTAATATGATACAGCAAGTTTGTTAAAATGTTACATTAAACAGACTTTTCAATGATAGCTCACAATATAGTCCCTTTAAATATTTGTACCTTTTCATCTGCTAGGTAAAAAAAAAAAAAGCTAGTTTGCAAAAATTACATTGTCAAACAATTTACATTAAAAACAGAGGGGTTAGTTGTGAAACATAAAATATGTGGAAGCCACACTGCCTCATCTACACTCCTCTGTGTAGTGTGGCCCTTACACTCCTCTGTGTAGTGTGGCCCTAACTCTAATCTATGAGAGACTTCATCTTGAAGCATATATAGCAATGGATGCATTAAGTGTTGGTATGCCTAGAGGTAGCTCATCTTTCCAAAGTCTGTTGAAGTATGTCCCCCACACCAAATCCAGCAAGCAAAAATGTGAGATATTTTCTGTTTTTGGAAAATGGTTTATTGCTTTTCATGTCTTTATACACTGAGTGGCCAGATTATTATGACCACCCCATCAGTACTTCATTGGGCCAGGAGATGACTCCACGAGATGACTTTGTTGAGCCGCCGCGTGACTCCACGAGATGTTGAAAGGTGATGCGAGGAATCCGACACTGCAAGGTTGCCCTTCTGTTGTCTTCTACCAGTCTTGCCACTCTCCGTTCTGCCCTAACAATGACTAGTCGCTGACGGCCAGAATTCGCACGTTCAGACCCAGATGTTCAGCTGAAAGTCCAGTCTTTAAACACTTTAACAACAGCTGCTCTTGAACATTTAACGAATTCTGCTGTTTTGCTGATACTCGCTCCAAGTTTCAAAGTATATGTATGTTTTATTACAAATTTATTGTAATACTGTAAGCTTGTATCAAGCAGATACAATATATGGATAATATGACTACTAAATGAATGCATAGTTTAGGGGTAAATCATAAATCATGATTTGCAAATTCAATTTAAATCTCATATCTTTTTTTATTTAATCAACCTAAAGTACCTCTTTCCATATGCCTTCTCTTCCTACACAATGTCTATACGCCTGCCATACAGTGAAAAATAAATCTGTCAAGTAGTACATGTTCTGTTGTAAAAGGAATTTGGAAGGATACTTTTACATTCTTTTTTTGTCACTGTTTATTCTTGAAGTGTATGCCGCAAGTTCTAAATTACTTATCGTCATGTTCTAGAACCTTTATGTAGGTTTGCTTTATTCTGCAATAACAAACACTGTTATCATCAAAATTTTACTATGTGGATTATCTTGCAAAATAAAAAGTAATGCTGTGAGCTATAAGTACTCACTGCCAGTTAAATATTATCTTAATAGGTTTTTCTTCATTTTAATAATGTCCATATTTGGGCAATATAATGAGAACATAATACTACACAATCTATATAAAATGTCTTTAAAACTTTTAAACTTAAGTGTAATCACACTGTTCTGCCAGCAACCTGTAACAGATGGTCATCTATTTGAAAAAAATTAGGGCAAGAATTATAACAATCAAAAATCGTGGTTTTAAACTAAAAGATGTGAGCTGATAATGGCAGTGTGCATCAACCAAAGTGGCATGATAAATAGATGTTAATTCCCATAGTCAAGGATGAAATGTGGATACTAGGTGTGAAAACTACTTTCATTTTCTCTGCCAATCACTCGGTCATCCCTGCTATATGTTGTACAGTAAGAAAGTTTGGCCATTTTTATTTTTTTATAAATTCTTTATTTCACATTTTTCAAACAATACAGGTAATAGATCAAAAGATACATAAACAGGACAGCGTGGTATGTGGCTAGAGCATCTTCATTATCAGGACTTACAATGCAACCAACAGTTATGTGACTATCTTAGGATCCGGCCAATGATAGTCAAGTAGAGTAGCCATGGACATGTGCATGCATGTAGATGAGCTTATAATCAGTATATCATTGAAGTTGTTCCTGAGGTAGGTGGAAATATTGGCGCGTATCCGCGCAGGCCCAGGGGAATCCTGAGGGGCCAAACGACGGTACCGGCCACATGTCCGCAAACTGTCGGTTAACCCGATACTACATGGAAATACCACGAAAAGGAAGGGGGGGAATAGGGAGTCAGATTTCAGAGAAGAAAGGGAAAGCAGGAACCAGTGCTGAAAGGGAGAATATATATATAGATATAGATATATATCTATATATATATATATATATATATATAAATGTAATTGTTAATGACAAATCAGTTAAAGTGGCATTAGTTAGCATGACAGTTGCAGTTGGTATTACAGTTGGTAGGAAGTTATGTGGTGTGATATTACTCCATTAACAAGGCAACTAAAGGCTCAAAAATCATGGCATGCTGTGAAAAAATAGCTCCAACAATAGAAAGGGTAGAAGTGGGGCATGGGGGGAAACGGGAGTGGAGAGGGGGAGAAGGAAGGCGGGAGAGGGAGGATGAGCAACAGCGGGTTATGCTTTGAGCCCCGGCAACGTTCGCTGCTTGCATGGCTGCCGCCTACCCCCTCAGGAGGAGTTCTGTAGTAGGGTGGTGAAGTCGGCCGTCTGGGTAAAGTCAGTCCAATAGAACCATGTCTTGCAGTGTCTAGCATGTTGGCCTCTTCCGGACCAGACCAGGTCCTCCATCCTCTCCACCTCTCCAACTTTGTGAAGCCACATGGACATCGTGGGTGCCTGGGACGATTTCCACAACGCTGGAATACAGCAGCGTGCAGCGTTCAGGAGGTGTGGAAGGATACACATTTTATATTGTTTTCTGGGGAAGGAGTTGTGGTGGAGAAGAAAAAATGCTGGGTCCCATGGAATTTCTCTGTCCGTGAATTTACCTAGTAAGGACTTCATGGAAGACCAGAATGGGGTCACTCTCAGGCAGGACCAGAAGATGTGGAGCAAATCACCCGGGGCTTCGTTACAGCGCCAGCAACAGTTGGGCACAGATGGGTACATTGAGTGGAGGAGCTGGGGAGTCCTGTACCAGCGAGTGAGGAGTTTAAACCCGGATTCCTGGACTCTCGTATGAATGGAGGATTTAAGGGAGAAGTACTGAAGTCTCGCTATTTGGGTAGAAGTGAAACTAACACCTAGATCCCGTTCCCATTTATGGATGTAGGCGGGGACATTATCTGCTTTAGTAGTATTCAACAAAGAATACATGAATGAGACCGCATGTCTAAGGTGGTCTAATTTATCGCATTCCGATTCAAAGGCCGTGAGAGGGCGAGAAAAGTCGGTGGCAGGGGGTAACGTGTGGAGGAAGTGGGAGAGCTGTATATTCCTCCAGAAACCAAGCGCAGCTGTATTAGAGTCTGACAATAGGAGAGTTCTGGAAGGCCATGAGTCGTGTTGTATAAAGTGCTTTGCCCTGAAACAGTTCGATAGTCTGAGTGATTTAAAGGCTACGTCCTCCAGTCCTGGGGTGAAACCCGGGTTGCCCAGTATTGGGAAGAGGGGGGAGGGATGTGGTGAGACATGAGGGGTATCAAAAACCTTCCTGCAAACCTTCCAGGTGGCCCCCACCGTCGGATGGGAACTGATCTCCGCCGGTACGTGCGAGCTACACCAGGGGAGGCAGTGTAAGGGGATACCCGATTCTGCCTGTTCCACTTGCATCCAGGGTTTGGGGTTTTCCCCATGGCACCAGTCCACCACTCTAGCTAGGTGGCAAGCAGCGTAGTAGAGCGAAGCATCAGGCAGGCCAATGCCGCCATACTAGGTGTGCAAACTACTGACATTTTCTCTGCCAATCACTCGGTCATCCCAGCTATATGGTGTACAGTAAGAAAGTTTGGCCATTTTTTAAATTTATGACTTGAAAGCTTTTGTAGGGTTAATTTTTTTTAAAAGGTGGAAAAAAGATCCATATTACGTTTTCACAAATATAACCCAATTTTCCACCTACTGTGCATATACATCTATAAACATTTCTATACTAAGAGAAAATGAGAATTATCATCAGGTAACGGTTTTCTAAAGGTGTTGAGTTAAATTAATTTTTTTGTCATCACCATGGAGATCTTGAATCAAGAAGGGAGGCAAATAAAAAATACTGTCTATCGTTAAAGCAAATTATGCTGGATTTTCAACCTTAGACCCGGCAAAACAGCTGCTGATAGAAAAAAAATTGCATTGGTATTTCAACTTTGACTTTTGATATTCAAAGTCCACAAATATGTTTCAATTTAGTTTTAAACAGAGTGGGTAGAGTTTAGAACCCCCTGTCAGGGTTTTACTGCTATCTGGATCTTGATAGAGAGAGTTTCCCTCAAATTCTAACCCACTGACAGCAGTTTTACCAGACAGGAAGCGAGGGGGAATCTGCAACAGGGACATAGACAACAATAAAAACTGACAGGAGTTCCAGCCATTAACTACTCTACTCTAATGGAGTCCCACATACCATTATAACCTGACAGTTGTTCGAACCATTCTTCTCTCTATCTTAAATTGACAGGTTTATTCACTAAAGGGTGAAGAGTTTGGACAAGGAAAGAGAAGTGAACATTCTAGGACAACATAGCTGAACTGGAAAATTTTTCAAATTAGCTCCTTTGGCCTAAATTGTTCACTTCTTCTGCCTTCTCCAAACTCTTTAGTGAATTGGCCTGTTAGAAAAAAGTTTTCGCTTGACATATACTACTTTAAAACAGCAAAAAGATATATAAAAAGGTAGTGTTTATAAACCCTTTTTCATTTTTTTTTTTTTTGGGGGGGTAGGGTTGGCTTTTTTTTTTTAACCATATTTTCATACTTTTTCCACTTAATATATTATTTAAAATTCTTTGGTAAAGACCAAATATGATGTACAAATAGGAGGGCTCTCGCCCTAACCACAGTAAATTGAAGGCATTAGAAATACTATCAAATATAACATTTTGGTGTAACTAAAAAAATAAAATCATTTACAGTGTGCAGGCACATATGGTCTAATAGTACAGGTTCTTATAAAACAGAATCAACAAATGCACGTAAGAAATGCCATAACTTGCCCCACACTGTGCGAGTTGGGCTTGGAAAAGTTAACAAGATGAACCTCATCCATGGACAGGAGCATCATTGGGGCCCCACGAGAGCGGGCACCATATAGGACATTTAGGACCCTTGTGGTACTATTTAGGGCCTCCCGCATAGGCATGAAGCCCACCTGGTCAAAGTGAATAAGCCCCTGAAGGTAGGGAAGCAAACAGTTGGCCAAGATCTTGAAGAAGTTTTAGGTCAAACGAGAAGCACAATCAGATGGTAGCTCCAGCATTCAGAAGGGTCTTTATACGGCTTCGAGATATGCTTAATATGGAAATGAAGGAAGTCCCCTGGCACAGTGGAACCACCAAGAATAGCATTGAGAGCCTCGATGAAGTGAGGGGAGAGTAATTCAGAAAAGGTTCTATGATAGGACAAAGGGAAGCCATCTGGGACCTCCCAGTGTAATTCATCATTCGTGATAGGGGCTTCTAAGTCCTGTTGGGCCTCCCTAGATAATACCGGCATACCAGAGCAGGACAAGTATGTACGAATCTAAGAGGCAGTAGTGGACAGTGTAGAAGGAATCGAAGGGGGACGTAAGTTATAGAGACCCTGGTAGAACGAGAGAAATTCCACTGCAATCGCTTGCGAGGTATGCAATTTAGTCCCCATCAAAGACACAATAGATTGAACAACTTCGACCACTGGCACTGTAAGGCCCGCGCCAGAAGAAGTCCCAGTTTGTTAGAAAATTTGTACAAAGTTCACTTACCACGCAGGAGGAGTCTCTTAAGTTTGGAGAAGAGCAAATCGTTATGATCTTCCCAAACCTTAAGCAGTTCCTGGTATGCCCTCTTCATGAGAGACTGTTTATGGACAGCTTCAAGATGGCGTAGACGGAAGAAAAGGCGTTCAACTTTTAAGGCATTATATTGCTTAAGTTTTGCCCCGTGACAGATGAGGATGCCCCGCAACACAAATTAGTGGGCCTCCATACTGTAAGTGGCAAAAGGGACGGATGTATTCACTGTAAAGAAAGAGCTAATCTCCTGTTCAAGCCCTGATTGGAACACCGGATCTTGGAGTACTGAGTCATTAAGCTTCCAGGAAGGACACTTACTGTTTACACCTAGCAAGTCAAGGGATATGTGGACAGGAGCATGGATAGAGAAGATTATGTTCCCTACAGAGGCCAAAACAAGGGAGGGTGAGTCTTTATCCTGAACAAAAAAAAATCCAACCTGGAGTACATGTGGTGTACAGAAAAAAAGAAGTTGTAGTCCTAGTGAGTAGGATAAAGAAAATGTCAGGCATCGATCAGATAGAGCGATTGGAGTTCTCTAAGCTGACATAGGCAGGAGTAGGATAAGTGTGAGGAGCCCCTAGAGATCATGGGGAGAGAAACATTGAGGGAAAGACAGAAAATCAAGGAGAGTAATGAGGAGAAGGAAAGAAAACAAACACCGAACGGGTGATAAGAACTAGCACAAAATAAAAATAAGAGAAGGGAGTTTCTTGTGCAAAACTACAAACAGGAGGAGAGAGCTCCAGCAAACGAAAATAATCTAATTATATTTACTATCTCGGGCATCAAAAGCGAGATAGTGATCCTAATGGGGACACACTACAAGGAAATAGATCCAAATAAAGAAATGGAGATGCACCCCAGCACACAGACAGTGGTAGGGAAAATGGCAATAAACCAGCATGAACACATTGAGGTTAAGGAATCCCACAGAGGCCCTAACCCTGAGGCTTCTCGCTCCCCCCCCCAGGCCCCAGTGCTGAGACCAGAAACTAAGCCAGTCCCCGCACCCATAACCTGTGAAGGCAGGAAACCCCGTAGAGACCCCATGAGGCAAGATACATATATAAACCATAACAAACATAAAATGGTAAGTTCCCTACCCCTGCACCCAACCTACCCCCCGTCCCCCCCCCCGTCCCCTTCCGAGTTATAGGCACAGTTAAGCTGACTGCGGGGTACAAAGAAACAGGGCAATGACCAACAAAAATGAGGGGCTACCAAAGCTAGATCACTATATACCCCATAAGTAGATTGTCGCAGGTCAGGTAAATCTCCCATCTTACAACGCCTGAGATGCATGCAGCAGGGATGCAGAAAGTTCACAGTCCTAAGAGAAAAGGGGGCAGGGAGACACCACTAGACCGAGATTAAGCAAATGGCAACATAAGCAGTCAGTAAGCCCAACAGTTGCTCACCCCGTTCCAACAGCAACCAGATAAAGCTCATTATCTAATATAACAGTATAAGCCATAAACAATTATGTGTGTCGGCCCATGGAGCGGGGAATCAGGAGGGCCGCACAAGAGATCTAAGGTGCGACAGTTAGCAGGCATCAGAAGCATCCAGAAGCTCATGTTTCATGCCAGGCCAGAGTAGGTCTCAGAGATGAACGTACAGATGAATGTTGAGGACCCCTGAATAAGTGAGCTGATCTTTGCATCCTGGGCACCATTTCCGGACGATCTACAGAAAAGTCCAGCCATGTTGGGACAGGTATGGCCCTGGAATCCAGAAATTCAAACAGGGCAGGCAGTTGATCTGGGAAGCAAAGAGTAAAGATGGAATTACCTCTGTTGACAATCAAATGGAAAGGGTGCCCCCAGTGATAACTGGCATCCTCAGCTCTAATAACATCCAACAAGGGCCTCAGCACCCTGCCCATGTGCAGGGTATGGGAGAAAGATCCAGCATCACGGGCACCGGAGCGCACAAATTCCATAGGCCCCATAGCCCAGGCCTGCTGTAAGATCTCCTCTTTCATAGTAAAGAAGTGTACGTGTCATAAAACATCATGCGGAGCTGTAGCAGACAGGCCCCAAGCACCCTGTACCGGGTGGACATGATCGAGTTCAATGGCACCCAAAGGCGGCTTTCCCAGGCAATGATTCAGGACAGCTAGAACCATGGAACAGTGGTTGCTTCGGGGGTACCCTTGAGATGCAGGTTGTTCCGCCTGGTGCGGTTCTCACTGTTGTAGATACAAGCAATCCTCATCTGCTGATAGAGTCTAGCAGTGGAGGACTCCAGTGTAGTCACCTGGTCGTGAAGGGAGGAGACAGAGGATTCCACGTCCTCAACTCGACCTTCAATGGAGATAACTCGTTGTTTAATCTCCTGAACTTCCTGCCGCAGAGCACTCACAATCTTGTCCGCCATGGAGTCCAAGTCCTGTCTAGTAGAAAGGCGTGGCAGGATGGAGCGCCAGTCGCAGGCCAACTGATTAGTCTCAGGCAATGGTAAGGGGGAGAATGGTGGGTTAGAGGACTCACACGGGAGCAAAAGGGTTGGTATCAGCGAGGGCGGAGGGGGCTGTGGCACCAGAAAAGCAGGCGGCTGCTTACCATGGCGCTTTTGCGATGTGTGACCTGGAGTCGCCGATCGTATGGGCACCATATTGGTGTAAATTATTATAATTTGTAATCATCCACTGCTACCCAAATTTGCTATATATCAATAACACATTTTTACTCACTACACAAAAATTGTAAACACGCTGTTCTATTTTTTTTTTCTAGTAGTACGAATAAATGTAAAGTAATGTTGCTATTCTGTTTCTCACTTTGACCATGACACTGCAAGAATAATATTTTTTTAGCTGTAAACTAATATGTGTGAAAAGAACACTAACTTGTGCAGGAAGAAGTTTCACAATACATAGAAATATATAGAAAGTTATTTATTGCCACCATAACATTCTCAACTCACATTGGTAACCTTTTCATTATTATTAGCCTACTTGCTCAGCTCTTCCAGCCATATGCAGCTTTGATGTGCTGGGCACTATGTTCTAGCACTAGGTATTAACCCACAATAATATAATTAGCATTGCTCTATGCATTTCTATAAAAGCATTGCAAATTAAAACAGAATTTGTGTTACATCACTCACTGAAATAAAGTAGGGGAAAAAATGAGTAATGAACATTACATATTCCTGCTTAAGTTTAAACCATAGTTAAATAATCCAGTAACATTTGCTTTAACATAAATATGACTTTAAAACACATTCATAGCTAATTTTCTATGACCAAAAGATCCTTTGGAATGTCCCCATGCATGAGACATTTGGAAGATCTGTGAATCTTCCAAACGTCTCACGGATGTTGGCAGTTTCCCCAAAAGAACAAAGAAGCAGATCACCAGCACTCAGTAATATAAATGAATATGTCCTTTTTTATTGGATGTCACAATAATCAGAAAAGCTGACGTTTCGGGGCCGCGCAGGGTCCCTTCCTCAAGGCAGAAAGATGTGACGTCGGCTTTTCTGATCATTGTGACATCTTTGTCCAATAAAAAAGGACATATTCATTTATATTACTGAGTGCTGGTGATCTGCTTCTTTGTTCTGTGTTTGCACGGCACCATCCGTGGTTATCACTGTGAGCACCATCTTTCTTGTTGGCCGGGACTGCTGCAAGGTGTGCGGAGAGCTCCCCCATCGATCAGTTTCTCCAAAAGGACATTGTATACAGGATAAATACATAGTTGTCTTTTACCATATTTTGGTTATCTAACTTGATCTCTGAAAAAGAGCTATTTTGCAAACTGTTGTACTGGTGACCCTTTCCAGACTGGCTAGTGACAAATAGCATAATATTGGTTTTATCATAATATGAATGGTTTCCCTCCTTACTACAAATATTTCCACTGGATTGCTCTTTCATAAGGTCCGACAGGACCCTACACATCTCACAGTGTTGGTTGCTCCACCCAACGTTAGGTGATCTGGGCAGCTCCTTAGCAGCTAGATCCCATTTTATGTTCTGCATTCGAAAGAATTAACACCACCCATGCTTTCTCACCACCATAAAGGCATTATAGACATTTAATCTCCAGAGGTCGGCCTCTTGACTTGTCAATCTGACTTCCAGTTCCAGAGTTTCTGGGCTTATTTGATTTGATTGGTGCAATCGACATAGTAAAACATGCATTTTCATACTATTCTTTCACTTGAGTGTTTCTTAAGATCAGTGTGCAAGAGTATCATGCTCAAAAGCAAGTAAAACACAGCATATTATAACAGGTTTTTAGAAAATTTTACATCTTTAACCAGCTGCCGTCCGCCTGTTGCAAAAAAACGGACAGACTGCATTTTTTTTCTGCTCGCACGCGCCCCCTACTGCGCACGCATGGGCAGAAAAAACCAGTCCAATGCAAAGAGCCATTACGGCTGTTTCACATACACACGATTGGCGGCTCTATAGCCTACCGATCGCGTGTATGTGCTGGCTGTAATTGCGCTACACATGTTACATATCGTTGCGAACGTCGGAGTGAGAGCAATCATTTTAGGGCTATCAAGCACTGATAACACTAAACTGATGAGCGGTAAAAGCTTTTAAAGTGTCACCTATGTCCAATTTTGGGTATTGTAGTTTTTTTAGGTTTCGCGCGCGCACGCAATTTTAAGGCTTGACATGTTTGGTGTCTTTTTACCCGACGTGACCCCGTCTTTTATATTTTACCAAAAGATTCTGTAATTTTCCCTTAATATAGTAAAAAAATAAAACCCCCAGTGGTGATTAAATACCACCAAAATAATGCTCTGTCTGTCACCAAAAAATGGTATAAAATGTATTTCACTGCAGCGTTGCATGACGGCATAAACATCAATCAAAGTACTGCAGCGCTGAATACTGAAAAATGGCCTGGATGGGAAGGGGGTTTAACTCCACGGACTTGAAGTGGTTAAGATCCATACCTATTGACTTGTATAAAGTAATCAAATTAATATACAAGAAAATAAGCAATGTATGCCAGTGACCACTGTTCCATATGATCAGAAGTGCACGCCATAATCAAAACACAAATGTCTATGTACACTAACCCTAACCCACGGCCTATAGTTTTTCACTTCTGCATGCATCTGCTGTGATTCTCTAAGCCATGTCTCTTGTGACTCTTCTGTTTACATATGCTATGACTCTCCTGTCCACATGACACTTTTACTGTAATCTGCCAATACATTTCTACTGCTTGTCAATGTTTAGATTTCTCCATACTTACTGAAAGTTAGAGGAAACCTCAGCTATCACTGTACAGCTGTCCCCATTGGAAAAATATATTCAGCAATGTATTTATGATTACATAGCTGCATTAATTTGTGTGTTTTATATCTGCCTAAAGTTCAGCTTTAAGGATATGTTACTTTGTATGTGTTGAATGTATTATTTATCCTTTTCCTCTGCCTGTTATTTTAATTTAAAAAAAAAAATTTTTTGGGGGGGGCAGGAATTAACTCGGGTTGTTTGTTTGTTTGCTTTGTATGGTATGTAATTTTGTTTTTAAATGTATTGTTTTGTCAAGAAGGAAAAAATTGTTAATAAAAAGTATTATAAGAAAAAAGGATATGTTACTTTGGCAACATTCAAGTTTATATTGCTTTGGCCCTAGTAAATGTGAATGATTATACCCTTAAATACAGGCTTCAATCCAACTGTCAACAATATTATAATCTAATATTATTTTTGCAAAAGGTAAACATTTAAATCTCTTTCTTTTAATGTGATCATGGATTTCAGAATTTGGTCTATCTTGTAAAAATTATATGATTTACCATGTATGGCTCATTTAGTTCCTTGCCTCCTTGAAATAAAATCCTCTAAATGAATTCACCATTACAGAAGTGTCAGGAACCAGGACTGAACCCAGAACCTCTGCTGTAGCTGGCGGTGGTTCTACCGGCTGAGCCACCTCCACCTCCTCCCTTGAACTTCCTATTTAAGCCATGCCTCTGCACTTCTTCTTTGCCAGATTATTGTGCTCCTGCCTTGATCTTGTTTCCTGCTCCCTCTGTGCTACAATCTACTCATACTGCTTCCCGTGTACCGACCCTTGGCTGCTGATTCACCGACTACTCTCTCCGGTCTCCTGCAACATACCTGATACATCTGGCTCCTGACCTCCGCTTGTTCACTGACTACACTTCTGCCTGCTCCTCCACCACTACCCTCTGCTTGTGTACCAAACCCGGCCTGTTATACTACGATTTGCCTGCTGCTCCAGCTGCTGGACTCTGAGCCTGATCCGAGATCGTGAAAAGAAGCTTGTTCTATCTGTTTGAAGTAAAACAAAAATACCTGTAAAAATGTTTTAAATATTGTAATTCCAAAGATCATCTACTAGGGCTTGAACTGAATAAATTATTTGGAAGTAATTTAGCATAGTGACTTTTGGTTGTATACTGTAATGAGCAATTTGTCAGATTTTTGTGTATCTATGAAACAAAACGTTAGGGTTGGACATTCTGTCAAACATTTTTACTGTTTGGGCTGTCTGGTTAAATTGTGATTTATGTAAAAATGGGAATAATTGACCAAGAAAATCCACCTGCATCCATCATCTTTTAATGTTGAATATGGCATTGCACTTTTTCCCCAATTTCCATTTAGCAATCATCATTCAAACACAATGCCAACTTCAAACAATGCTGTACAGTTGCATGGCATCTTAAAGTATTCTGTTGTTCAACTGAGCTCTATAATCTACCTATATTTTTTGTTCTCAGAATACTTTCTTTCTAAGCATAAGCAGTATTAGTAAAGGCTGTCAGCATGTTTCAGAAAATACTACATGTACTCGTTTTACTCACAATAGGTAATATTTTTTTGTCTGGTTGAACAAAGATTTTGTGAACACTTTCAGCAATTGAACAGTACAGCTACATTTATTCAGCTTAACTCCAGTTACAAAGTGTCTTGCTAAGAATATTGTTACAGAAATACATTTTACAGAGTGGTCAAGCTGGCCAAGAGTTTCTAAACCTGAACTTTGTTGTAAATTTACAGGAATCTGTTTTTTTATAGGAATGTATTAGCTAGGTGGAAAAGTATTGACTGTATCTAAAAAAAAGAATAAAAAAGAAGGAAGGGAAAGGATGATGGAAATAAATAACGTCAGTAAATTCATAAATTCATATGAATTTACTGACGTTATTTTTTTCCATCATGCAATTTTCTGATGTATAATCTGTGCTTCATGTCACAATATCTATCATGTTATTGACTTATCCAGTTATGTCATATACACCTCTAATCTGCAACTGAATGGATAAAGTGGATATTGGGGGATTCTATGTTTGTACCCCTAGCTTTTATCATGGCCATTTCCTTTATTTTTTAATCATTAACTAATAAACTAATATTTTTAGCTAATCCTTGGTAATATTTTTCTGTGACTCGTCGACTTGGTGCTCCAAAAGCCCCACTTTCCTTTCCCTTCCTTCCTTTTTTTGATAAAAATAGGGGTGTGGCACCTCATACCCAGGATCTCACCACCACTTGTTTCTTTTTGTACATTGACTGTATCTAGTCAATTTCATAAATGGAAGTTAAAGTAAAACAGCAACAAATACATTTCTAAAACATTTATCACTACGTCAGGGATTTATTTCTCTGTTTGTACACTAAAGTACACAATCACATGCTTTACAAAACAAGATGCAACTGTCCTTGATATGAAGTTCTGTTCATTGAGTGGAGATGATTTACTTTAGAAGTATAGACTGTTCTCTCTTTAAAAAAAGATATGTTCATTTAAATTAGTGCAATAAACAAAGTTGAGTTTACCTTAAATACCTAATCAAGTGCAAGAGAAAAAAGGATTTTTGCTTGTACTTGAATAGATAATTGAAGTGAACACAGCTACACGTTGTTGACTAGGCTAAAAGAAAAACAAACATTCAGTAATCAACATGCCCGTTCCACGCCCCGCTAGGAGGATAAACAGGCGCATGCGCACTCGCCGTATGGCGCACTGGAAGTGATGCGCATACGGCGCGAGTCTCAAGAAAAACGTGCCAAAGGCGCACAGGAAGTGACGTACATGATTGGCCAACTTCCCTATATAAACTGGACCAGCATGTCACTTAGTTGCTGGATTGTCTTCTCAGCTCCTGTTCTTCTTCTCCTGTGTATTCGTATCCTGTTTCCTGCCTTGTCTTGTATACCGCCATTTGCCTGGATTTTCACCTGTTCCTGTCTCAACCAACTTCCTTGATTGCTGCCTGCCTTTTTGACCTCGGACTGTTTATTGGATTCTTCTTCTGTCTAATCCCTCGGTACTGCATCTGACCTCCTGGCTTTTGACCTCGGCTTGCCTTGACTTCGATTTATGGAATACCCTTCTGATTGCACGGTTTCACAACCAGGAGTTAAACATATTTTGTTTATTAGAAATACATTTAAGTGGCATTTTATTACCGTGACTGTTTATAATATTGTGCTCATTTGTGCAAAACTCTACTTCTAAAGATTTCAAAGGAATGGTGTTGTCAGAGCTGTAGGTTTCTGCTATCACAATATTGAGCAATTATCTGTGCTAAAATTTGTCCTGTAAACGTGTTTTCTTTTGTTGCAGTATTAATACATGTTTAAGTCACAGATCATGTTAAGAGATAGTTAAAGCATCTCTAAACTCAAAAACAAAAAACTAAATGTGGTGGCTGCATTAGTTTTCTTTCTTTTAGGCTTTTTCACCTTGTGATCCAGCCAGTAACCACATCCTGTCTTAGATTCACTCCACTCTATGGAGGAGCAATGAAGCCACTTTTGGACGGCAGCATTGCCACCCTGTGGGGAAGAGTGTTAAATGAACACACAGATTTAAATGGACTTGACTTACAAATCAAAGCCAAACTTCAGCTAACACTTTTTTTAGTATCTCTATTAATTTTAATTTTACACATCACAGAAGGGAAAACGAATTCCAAAATACAAATAACCTTACATCACAAGTCAGAGAACACATCACAAATTAAAAATACACCCTCCAGACCGAGACACATCCAAAATTTTTAGCGTCAGGGTAAAAGAGGAGAGAAAAAAAAGCAATTCTAATTATGCACAGACAAGATGGGGCAGCGGCCTCCCACATATGGAATTATACCATATGGCAGCAGTTTTAAGATGCATCACAGATTGGATGTTTGATACTAATACTACATTATGGGTATCAATTGAGCAATTCGCTACCCTTCTTTTACTTTCTTCCATCCCATGAGGCAATCAGTCTAGCCATCCCTCTTTACGGACTCTTATTATCGTGATTTGTTATCTGTGTGGGACAATGTATCGACATATGTGGGGCTTCTTACACCTATTTTGAGTAACCCAGACTTTCCTCCTGGAATGACTTTGGTACGGTTTTTGAAGTGGTGTGCCCCATAACCATCTCCAATTATGCAAGCACTTACCAATTCTTGGCCGTCTTCTTTAACATCATTGATTACTGATAATCTTCCTCCCGGAAGATGGTGGTTATCGTATCTCCAATTGAAACACTTCTATGTCACTTTTGGCTGTTGGAAGGGTGTCCTAAGACTTGACACCATTCGAGGATCTGTGTGTGAATAAGGTGGATGGGACCCATAATATATACATTATATGCTACTGTCACAAACATTTCCAAACCGTCCATACTATATTAGAATGTTTTTTGCCTTAACCTCTAAATCTATTATCTTAAGCCAAGTCCAAGAAACATTTTTTTAAATATTAACTAGGTGATATAGGTGTGCCCTGCCATTTTACACAGAATCTACCCATATACTTCAAAGCAGTGCTGGAGATGTGGTGTTGAGGAAGGGACTATGTTGCATGTTTGGTGGTCGTGTGAATGGATTAGACCCTTTTCGGAGCTGCATTTAACAAAGTCAATTGGCTTACAGGAGTAGAATGGCCAGAAACACCAGAGGTAGCTTTGCTATCAATTATTCCAGGAACACTTAAGATTGTTAGGAAGGGTATTTTCTGATTTCTTCTCTTTGTAGCTAGAACACTGATACCTCAATATTTGAAGTCTTCAGTAGTACTGCAGATTGAAGAGTGGGTTTGTAAACTTAATTCTATCATGAGGATGGAGGAACTCACATTTTGTTTACAAGACCAACATTTGGAATGTATTAAATTATGAAGCTCTTTGATAGAGTTTTCATCTTCCATAGCTTTGCAGGACTATTATAGTTGTTTTTTTATATATTTAGGTAATATGCTCGGTAGTTGGGGGGTTTTCCAACCAGGTCCCTTTTTTTTCTTGTGTGTGCATCTTACTCTTTAGTCTGTACTATTGAGATGCGAGTAGGGGATACTCGCCTTTTGGGCCTGGACAGCTGAGGAACTGAACTTGAGCATGGGATGGGTGGGGATATGTTGGAAGTGTATGGGTTATGTCTTGGATCCAACACTTTTTAAGCAGTTAAGTCAACAGTTTACATTTCCTTTTGGAATAAAGGTTTTTGAATAAAAGCTGACTCGTGTAAATACCCCTCTCAGACTCTTAAATGACTAGTCTCAACCCTCTAACTGCCACTTTTCCTGGGCAGCCTTAGTTTGTTAAAGGAAACTGGAAAAAACAGACTTACCTGCTGGATAACTAACAGAAAATAAAGGGTGGAAAAAAAGAAAACCAATGCAGCCACCACATCTAAGAACTGGTAAGCCTGCAATATATTTAAGTATTTGCTTTTACATACATTTTAAGAAAGCTATGCATATATAACTTCCTTACTGCTAGGAACCCCCTAATAGTAAAAGCAATTATGGAAATGCTGCATGAGGGGATTATGGAATGCTGATGTGGTTAATCCATGTTGCAGTTGATTGCATTTGAATCCTGTATGCAAGGATTTTTAAACATCCCTCAAAAGAAGAGGGGTTTGGAGACTTTGCCTAATTTATCATAGAGTTCTGTGTGTTGTGCAGTATATTTATTATTGCAGCTTATACATACATGTGAACATATCTTCTATTAGCAATGAGTTTTAAGAAATTAAATTCAAGTAAAGACTTGTAGGCCAAAAACATTTTGCTCACATTTAACATTTTATTTTATCAGCCATTGTTTCTAATGTTTATAGAATTGCTTAGTACAAAGGGATTGGTGCAAAGTAAATGTCTGCTAACCTTTAAAAGGATAAAGGTCTACACCCAGGAAGTACAGATCTGTATGTTTAACTTTACTTGTAAGTAAGATATATCGGGGATTGGAAAAGGATCACATTTAAGAATATGTGATTGACAATAAAAACTGAATATATTTATTTTTGAAAAATATTTATTTCCTACCTACTTAGATTTACTTACTTTGTCTGAAAATGACACTTTAGCTGCACTTTAAGGGTGTAAAACTTGATATAATTTGACTCAATAGATAAAAGACACAAAGGTTGATTTACTAAAGGACTGGTTAGTTCAATAAATAAGTTAAAGCTGTGCACACAGGAATATTAAAAACAAAAAACAGATTTTTTTTTATGCATACAGTATTTGGATGACAGAAATCTTCACCTTATTTGCTAAGTGGTGAGATATCTACACCTACAGTAAATCAACCCCAGTGTATATGTTTAATTACAGGCCAGCAACTGCTGAACTCAAAAGGGACATTTTCTGATTGCAGCAATGACAGTTTCCACAATTCAATTGAAATTCAATGGCAAACAAAAATATTTCAATTTCTAATGGGAGATCTATTTGAAATTGACTTGCCACTCTGATGTAGACTGTGGGATGAACTAATGGTGTAGCCGGTGTGGCTATTCCCATTGTCACTGCTGCTTTACAAGCCCTGTAGTTTATCAATCAACACCTGATAATACCAAGTCTTGCCCAATTATTTATGGATGAACAGCACAGCCCCTGTTATGGAAACCTTCCCACTATCAGATTCAGAGTCTGGAAGGAAAAGCATTTGAGACGTGGCGGATGTGGCTTAAGGTCCCCACACACCTTACGATAATTGTACGATAATCGCGGGAAATCCCGCGATCGTACGATTGTCGTAAGGTGTGTGGAAGCTGTGCGACCTCTACTACTGTAAGGTCGCACGACTTTTAACTTAAGGACATGTTCGAAAACCCGCCGAGCATTGTACGATGTTCGGCGGGTTTGTGACATGTCCGTACGATAAAAGCCGTAAGGGCCGGTGTGCGCAAGCGCACACTGCCCGTTCGGCATTGCGGTCATCGGAAGCCCGCCCCTCAGGGGGCGTGGCTTGCGATCATCGCAAGTACGATCTGCCTATGCAAGATAGGCAGATCGTACGTTTTTTTAAAGTACCTTACAACCATCGCAAGACAAAAGTCTTGCGATGGTTGTAAGGTGTGTGCCCAGCCTAAGTTAGGAA
>NW_017307821.1:192962-205506 GCF_000935625.1 Nanorana parkeri
GTGCGGGTTTGGGACATGTCCGTACGATAAAAGCCGTAAGGGCCGGTGTGCGCAAGCGCACACTGCCCGTTCGGCACTGCGGTCATCGGAAGCCCGCCCCTCAGGGGGCGTGGCTTGCGATCATCGCAAGTACGATCTGCCTATGCAAGATAGGCAGATCGTACGTTTTTTTAAAGTACCTTACAACCATCGCAAGACAAAAGTCTTGCGATGGTTGTAAGGTGTGTGCCCAGCCTAAGTTAGGAAGGGTAGAGGAAGTTTTGTTTCATTTATGAGGCATGTGCACTACATCTGGTTTTAATTTAGACTGCCAAACATGAGCCTTTAACTGTACTTTTAATACATTTTTAAAATGTATTGACAGTCCAAAGACCTAAATATCTAACATGCCTGGTTGTCAAGATAAAGAGTAAGAGAAGCAAAATGTTGTCAGGGCAAAGGTGAAATAGTAACACCACCACATGTCATTGTTCACATTATCTTATCCAGTATTGCTTGTTTTCTGAAGACTATGCATTAAAGTTTGAACAATACAGCCAATCTTCGATTTAACAACTGTATAAACGGTTGTAAATATTGCCATCCTCAATAAAGATGTAGAGGTACAGTTCAGTGAAATATACTAGCGCTGTATAGTACTAGTACCATTAGACCACTGCTTTTTTATATACTTTATTCATATCAAATGTATATGTAGCTGTACAATATGTATAAACACAAACATTTCTTGATAAATTGACAAACAAGACATTAAAGATTAATTAGTATATATGGTTTTATATTTTCAAGAAAAGATTAGTTTTTTCTATATTTATCACACTGGTAAATTATGATTTTGATATTGGCATTTTAAAACAAAAGAGCAACACGTTGCAACACATGGCTTTGTGTATATGTCTTACTTATTTGTGGAATATATTTTTCCAGGAGTCATCTTAGGTTTCTATGTCTATTTTCATGTATAAACTGAGGTCAGACTTGACACTACTGCCTCTACATACATATACAGTATATGTATACCCAGCATATACTGACACTACAGGTTGCCTGCAGGAACCTACACGGAGCAAGATACAAGTCCAGTCTCCCTGCACAAGGAAAGTGAGCGGAAGTGAATGGTCTTTTTATAAGAAATCCATGCAGAGAGGTAAAGTACAGAAGTTGTTTAATGCTGGATTACAGATCTGAAAAACACACACAAAAGGATACCAATAATCAAGTAAGAATACACTAACCTCTTGTACTTGGGCAGTATTTGTTTAGCCTAGATTTTAGCTTTAACAACGTGATAAAGTAAAAATATCTCCATACTGATTTAAAGTCAAAATTGGTGGTCTTCGTACGGAAGGAAAGTAGTTGTTTTGGCTACCAGGTTCTCAGTGCTGTGAGATCTTGTTGCAAGCAAGTGCTGGTTTGAAGTGGTTGCTTTGGTGAACTTCTGCAGCCGTTATGTTTCTGTTAAGACTCTTTTTAAAAAAAACTTTAAAATGCAAATTGCCAACCCTTTAGCCAGCACTGGGGGTCAGCTTAAAATTGTCCTTTCCTTTACCCATGGGAGAAAGTAAAATGTTTACTTAAGAGAACTATTAGGTGAGTGATTTTCACTCAACTTCATAGTTCGAGCTGATGTGTGACAATGAACGGGAAGTGAGCGAACACATACCGTTACACGCTCACTTCTCTTTACAGAGAGCCATGACTGTCACTTGCGACTCCCTGCAGGGATTCCCCCCTCCCCGCTCCGATCCTCCAGCGCTGACTGGAGGAACGAATGGGGGAGGGGCGGGTACAGCTGGCTCTAGATAGGCAGAGCCAGCTCTCAATCACGCAGCTGGGTGGATCTCGACAGTAATGTCGGGATCCGTCCCAGGTGCGGCGGTCTCAGTATTCCGCGAGCTGTAGCTCGCGGTATACTGAGCTTTGTGTCATGGGAGGATGCTAGTTTATGTCCTCCCGTGACCCTGAGGAGAACTATGGGGAAAAACACTTACCCTATAGTTCTCCTTTAACTTCCTCCTCCCTGCAAGCATATACCTCCCTTTCCTCACTCCTCCACCACTTCATTCATCTGCTGAGAGCTAAATAATTTACCTGACACTTCCAGGTATGAAAGAGCATGTAATTAGAGCCCCCTTCCCCATGTGCTAGCAATGGGAACCTTGTACTTTACTAAAATAGCTATCACATAGGGGTATAATATTAGTCCATAGTCCTTTGTGAGTTGCAACAAATTGGTCTGTGGTACTGGGTGAACTTAGTTTTTCCACTTTTGTTTAACTTATAATTAAGTTATAGCAAATCACAGTGTTTTTGCAAAATACAGCCACTTCTTTCAGATTTTTTTCAAATGTAATATTCTCTTAGAATTAACTAATTTAAACTTTAAAATATCTAAATCTGGTAAATAGGGATCTCTCCTTTACAGAAAATTTACATTATGGCCATAAAACAGAAACATTCCAACTAGCATGTGTATGAAAAAGTGACATGGTGACCCTCCACTTAGTATAATTGTGGGCATGTTCATTACATTTACATAAAGAGAAGCTCAGTCATTAATATCAACCAATAAGGAATGATCAAACAACAGTTTGAATCTGATCATTGAAAAAAGTTGACATGTATGCCACTGTTGTTTGAACTAAAGTATTTTAAGCCCTTGAAGTGTGCACACACCAAACACTATGGCTTCTTCTTGTTCATGTAATTCTTTCCCCTGCAATTGGCAGCTGTCATTGATTGCAGCATTTAACCCTTACTACCCTTGTCTGTCTAAACCCTGTTGACATTTATAAATGGCAGAATGGAATGGAGTTCACGTTGTTGTGCAGTCACCAAATAACACAAAACGTTGCGGACACTTGTCACTCCGCTGAGAACAATGGAGTGTAAGATGATAGAACATTGGACTATAAACTTAGATGGCACCTTATATTGGTTTTACATACTCTCCATTTGTTATATAAGGAACAACATCCCATTAAATAATTTTACTATGTTTTACCTTATAGAGTAAGATGGCTGCAAATGATATGTGTATCTTCTATAGAATTTCTATTTCCTAAGACACATTTTAGTCAATGGAAAAGAACCAACAAATAATGTCACTTGGCTGTTTTATAAAGTGATAGTGAAGTCTCTGTTAAATAAGCTTTCATGAGGTCATCTTTCTGAATAGAACCTGGCAGACTTCCAGGGAAACCTGCTTTAAATGCAATGCACACGACTGTTCTAATTTATTCTGCTACTAGGTGATAGCTTCACTTGGTTCCAACTTCTAAACATGATGCAGCATACTCCTCTAATCCATAACAAAACCAACCAGTAAAATGTACTGCCAAAATTTAGCTATAAATGAAATATGGGTTTACAGCGTATATATTAGAGATGCCTTATAAGTATATATGATATGGCAGGGCATACAGTATTACATTTATCTTACCATGATTATTATTTTAATAGGATACATCTGAAAGCCAAATGTTATATTTATTTTCATTGATGTAAAAGAAGTTATTAACTAAATCTAACCTGTTGTTTCAAATGGACTACATACAAGTTATTTTGAAGCTTCCTTTCTCTATATAATAGGAGCCACACTATTCTTGGTCAACAATTTTTAGAGGGATCAGTGACTGCCCTCTACTGGCAATCTTTTAAACAGTTCTTACAATCAGTTTAAAAGACATTAATGTCCATACAATCGATGTTGGTTTTAGTAGGTTGAAAAAAGATGGATTAAACAGATTATAAATTTTGCAGATGTATAAACACGTAACTGTTATATCAGTCGGTGTATATATTTAACTGTGTGTCATTTTAGATCACACAGGCTGTTTTGCAAGGTTTCAGTTTATTTAATTACAGCCAAAAAACTTAAATGGGTTTTAGGCTTATGGTTAGATATAAAAAATGGAATGAAAAAACATGCACTCATCAAAGCCAACAACTCTCATGTAATCATTTCTAAACAATATAATGCTGAATTTCAGTAAAACTAAGGGGATGTGCCTGCCAGTTAAACAAATGGTTTCCCCGTGCCTGCATCTTATATATCTGACTGTTCTGCTAGTTAAACCTTCTTGGTGATCCTGCCATGAATGAACAGTATGTGTTTAAGCACATTCTGTTATAAGTCTACAATGCTCTACCCCGATTTTCCAACTCTCAAAATGATTTTATTTTCCTGGGTAACATTAGTAGCTCAAGGGTTATTGATATTTAAAACTGCATTTTGTATACTGCAGAATATTTATGAAATATTTTATCTAATCTTGTGTACTGCAAAAAGCCTGTATTCGCATTTCTTTTATTAAAATGTCTTCTTACTTCATTTTAGGAAGCAATTCGCTGAGTATATAAATCAGGGAAGGAACTGGGAATCTTGTTAAGCAAAACGGTTATGCTTGCAAAAATGTTACAAGTTGCATACCTTCTGTACTATGTGGCAGCACAACAAAAGTCAAGTTTTGTTTTTTTCACATATCTACATATCTGTACACACTGCAATGCTGTCTGATCAGTAGGTTGGTCAAAAAGTGCTTATCCCTACACCCACAACACCCATCCTAAAGTTTCCTTATCCTGTAACGCCTATAATAGGTGCCTCCACTTCCTCTGGCCATCATTTTACTGGACATGATTTGCCTGCACAAGTCTTATTGTAATTTTCAGCTGGCGTGTAAAAAGCAAAAGGAATTAACTGCTAACCTTCTCCTTTCTTCATTCCTGGAGCAATCAGGTGAATATCAGGTGGAACTTGCTTCTTCCAGGTCAGTAAGTAACTACATATTCCAGGACTAAGCATTGTACTAAGGATAAGAACTCACAGAGCATCCAAGACAGCCATTAGAGACTTCATATCTCTATCCTAACAGATTCCCTTTAAAGTAAAACTGTAACATTTTGAGGGATGGCAGTATTGGGGTTTTTTTATAGATCCTTGGTGCCTATTAGGAGTCCCATGGTCTATATGTGGCCTTCAGGTGCTCAGTCTGTGGCCCTCTATGTCCCAGGACTTAAGTTCTGGAGCACAATGGGCTGCAAGCTGAGTGCCAGCTGCTTCTCTGAGCTTAAAGGAGAAGTATCGGGAGAATAGAATGTACTATTCCTAATACTTAGAGCTGATGTGTGACACTGCAGGTGTAACATGGCAGCTATATAGAGTAAGAACTGAGCAATCAGCTCATGGTCTTCTCCCTCTCTAATCCTCTAGTGCTCATTGGAAGGACAGACATGGGATGGGGCACGTACAGCTGGCTCTAGAGCGGCAGAGCCAGCTGTCAATCAGCTGTCAGTAAATTGTGGGCAGGAACCCACTGGAAGCTGACTTTGGGTCACAGGAGTACATTAGTAAATGTACTCCTGTGAACCAAAATATGACTAAAGTCAAAAAAAGGTTTGGCTTTCGTTAGTGACAGCCAAGGTTTAGCACTAAACCCAGGAGTTGGTCGTGATCAGGTTCTGGGTTCCCTTTAAACTTCCTTCATAACATGACCCCACTCACATGTGCGATAGCCATTTCCACACAGGTTGCCTATCACTAAGATGTGTGCCGTGGAGAACTGATTAGATGTGTTGGGTGGGTACAAAAAGCCTGATTTATATGTGCTGGGCCCTCTGCAGTGACAGGTTGAACTTAAAGCGGCTTACTGGTGACCCCTGCTGGCTGCTAGCACCTACCTCTCCTGACCTGTCATTAGAAATCCTCTTTATACTTTAAAAAAAAGGTCTATAGAATGGGAGTGCCACAATTAAACAAAGAGGGGGAAAACATGGGGTCCCCCTAAACTCCCATACTGGAACCTTAATCCAAGCAGTGGCCTGGCAGGACAGGAAAAGGTGGAACAAGTGAGCTCCCTGCACCATATTAGGCAACATGCCCTCAGCATTTGGAGGGCGCTTTTCCATCTGGGTGAAATGGGGAACCCAGATGCAGATGAACTCCCCTGCCCGCAGACCCCCACAACCTCCTCATCGGTATAGGGACAAGGTGCTTTTCCAAGGTCCCCTGTGGAAAAGCACCCTCCCAATGCCAAGAACATGTGGCCTGTTATGGTGCAGGAAGGGGGGATGCTTGCCCCCTCCCCTTTCCTGCCCTACAAGGCCACTGCTTGAATTTAGGGTCTGGTATGGGATTTCAAGGGGACCCCACATTTGTTTTCCCTGTTTTGGGCGTTGGGGTCTGCCTTAAAATTTCTACCAGACCTAAATCGTCTGGTATGAATTTTTATGGGAACCCCATGCATTTTTTTTTTACATTGAGGTCCCCCCTAACATTCCTACCCGACCTAAAGGGTCTGGTATGATTTGGGAGGGGGACCACATTTTTAAACTGACATTTTTAATTCTGTTTGCTACCTCTGAGGTAGCGAACAGCATGACCGAGCCGAATGCTGAGCAGAGCATTCGGCTATTCACTCTCTGCTGTTTGAGAATAGGGGTGAACGGCAGGGAATTAAGTGATGAATGTTCTCCTCATTCGATCCAGATGTTGCCTTCGCTGAGGTGAACAGGATCTTCCCTTTGGTTCGGCCAAAGGTGCTGAGGCTATTCGGACAAATGGAAGGGAGGTGAAGCGCCGCAGGAGAAATGCACAAGAAAAAAAAAGAAAATCATTTTCTAGCAGAAGAGACATGCAAATATCTTTTCTGGAAAAAACTATTACATAACGACACATTTGTAAAGGTTTAGTTAGTCAGAGGCATAACTAGAAACCTCAGAGCCCCAGTGCAAGAAACCATGAGCCTCCCCCCCGCAACTAAGCCTACTGTCAACATGTATCCTGCAATTACCTTAAAGCATGTTCCCATCACTGATGGAACCACCAGGGTTACAGCGGTCGCATGTGCATATTTAGAAATCCTAAATATAGTGCTAGTTCGTTAACCCTTTCGCTGCCAAGGCATTTTTTGCACACGTTATAATCCACATTTTAGACCTGAAAATTACTTAAAACCTCAAAACATATATATATATATATATATATATAGATATGTATTCAGAAAGCAAGGAAGCAAAGACCCTGTAGAATAAAATGGTGCCAGTTGCAAATTTTTACATCACACAATGTTAGCTTTATCAAACCCAAAATGTTTGTAAAAAATACAGTTAAGTTAATTTTAGTGCACAAAAACACAATATAATGCCCATTTTTATAATAAAGCATAAAGAATGTGACGGGTAAATAGATACCCGACATGCCCAGGTTAAAAATTGCCTGCGTCCGTGAAATGGGGACAAAATACAGTACCCCAAATTGTCCATAGGCAACACTTTAAAAGCCCATACAGGTCATCAGTTTAGAGATATCCGTGAATACTGGGCCTAGAATTGCTCTCTGCACTCTAGTGCACGCGGAAATACCTAAGATGTGTAGCCCGATCCTCGTGTTCATACATAGGCGCACCCGACGCATGTTTAGATTAAGACAGGAGACTTTATTTTTACATTTCATTTGTTTTAACTTTTTTTTACTTAATTGCTATTACTTAAGAGGGCTTACAAGCCCCCTATGTGTTAATACAATGGAGGTGATGGGTTCTATTTAAGGTGACATTAGGGGTCAATTAGACTCATAGTGTTACCTTTCCACTCCAGAGAAAGTATTGGAGCACAGATTGCACTCCAATAGCTTCTTCCCTGGCTTCTGCAGCCAGGGAATGACAGCTGAGGGACCGGAAGTGATGCCATTATGGACGTTTGCCGGTCTCCTCCATCACCTGCCGTTGACACCCATGATGCCAGTCATCGGTCTACAGGAGGGGAAGAAGAGCCCAGGAAGCAAGGCACTTACACTGGCCCATGGAGGTGATCTGGCTGCAGCTTCCAGTGCAATTCTGATATTTGGCTTTACACATGTGAATGGCTATAGCCACCGGGAGTCTGTTTAAAGGGACCCACTGCCAGCTAAGTATGACATATCTTTGTGGCAGCGAAAGGCCCCCCTAAGTGATGGAACATCGGAGCCCAGTCGCATGTGTTACCGCTGTGACCATGGTACTTCCTTTAGTGTAGTTAGTATAAATTAAGATTTCAGGAAACTATGCTAGCAAAAGTGAAAATAATTTGATTCTCATTAACTAAATATTGTATGGGAACTAAAGGGGAACTGTTTTTATGTATTTGCCTGGAGTTATTTTTATATGTTCGGCCTAATATTGTTCCGTCACAAAAAAGTATATAATAGTGGCCAATTTTATGGTGTGAACAGTCACAAATGATCTAAATGTATTTTAGAAATAGAGATGAGAGATATTCACTCAGATTCTGACAAATGATTCACATACAGTATCTGTGCAGCTAAATAATAGGGAACTAGTATTTTTCTGGATTTATAAAATTCCATAATTTCAGCTCTGTATGCCCCTGCATTACATCTGAATGGGCCAGGCTTGCTGTGGCAGGCGTCTTTGTGCTTTCCACTTGTCTGAAGAAGAATTTGAACAGAAACGAACAGGAGAGTACATTGCAGATTACCAGTAGTGCTGAAAATGTGTACAATGGCACCATTTATTATTGCCTTTCTATAGTATGCAGCTGGAGGCTGTCTGTAACTTTAGAAATCATGTCATGGGAAATTCCATTGACAGTGTTCCTTTGTACATTTAACAAATTTAAATAACATGGATTTGATTTTTATTTTTCCTTTTGGTTGCTATTAATTTGACCTATTTGTTAACATGAGACAATCTATACCATAAAAGGCAGATGTATGAAAGACTAAATGGAAGTCAATTTGTAGCCGATAGCAACCAGACTCCCATGGTTATTTGAATATTCCAGCTTTACATTAAATATAAACCCTAACTGTATAGCATATGGTATGCTAAAGCACTGTGTATCAAACAATAGCAAATGTTTTTTTTTCCTTAAAATACTGTTTTACTAGGGATGCACTAATACTTTGAGTACCAGTGCCGATACTGGGCATTTTCATGAGAACTACCAGGCTTGCCACGGTTGCACCTGGGACCTAGTTCTGGCGCTCCACCACTGTCCTGAAATCATTATTCTATATTGTTTTAGAAAAACTGTTACATGACAATAAACAAAAATGTATCAGTACTTGTAAGTACTTGGGCAAGTATCAGTACTCATACTTGCAAAAATGGTATCGGTACATCCCTTTATATTTATAAAAACAAATCATACATTAAAACAGAGATGTACAAATCCCAGGAGCTGCGTGTGCTCCTTACATATGACAGCTGCCTCCTAACTTTAGATTTTTTCTCTAGTCTAGTCTTGGAGCTCAAAATGTATCTGTACTTGTACGGTAGTACAGTACTTGGTATCGGTGCATCCCTAGTTTTTACCATTTTGGTATCTATGTGCTACTTGCATCTTTTTTTTTTTAGCAATTTTCTGTCTACATGCATAAGCTGCAGTGTTTTTCTGCACATCATTGCTCACGTTATAATCCACATTTTATACCTGAAAATGACTTAAAACCTCAGTTTATGAAGCTCATCAGATAAACGCAATCCTTAAATATAATAAAGTCTCAAGTCTATCTATAAGAACAGATCACTATGAAAGGGCTGAGCAAAACCCTCATGCCTGCTTTAACAAAGCATCTAAAAAGATAAGATTTTTACAACATTATTTTTTAGTATGCTGTGTGAACAGGAACACATAACGAACATAGAGGGGATGTCTCAAATTCGACTGCAAACGTGGAAATACGTTTTAATCATCATGTGCAGGACAGTGACCAGGCTCTTATGTCTGCTTTCCTGCACAGTGCAACTTCGCATAGGCACTTTACTATGACCCTCAAACACCACAAATGTTCATTCAGCACTATGTATCCCATAATGCCAGACACATATTCAGACTCTAAAATGTTATTGTACATGCACAGAGTGCAGATACTGCTCACAGAATGGGTTGTTCTTCTTTTATAGAATTTGAAAAAGGACACATGCAAATAAGGCACCTGTAAAGCTTTAGGGATGGCAAGCACTCATATATCAGTATAACAATCTTTGAACAAAAAGAATTAAAAAAAGATTGGTCCTTATTACTTGAGGTGGCATGGTGGCAGAGACATAGATTCAACTACATGTTTTCTACACTGCATGATACATTAAAAACAGTTGACACAGGCACACAAATTCAACTTCGTTATACAAATGCCTGAAAAAAGAATCGTTTTCATTACCCCAACCAAAAATCAGTGACATTGATTGTACAGGTTAACATATTGTGGCAGTGCAAGCCAATGCTATGGTGGAGGATGGCGACCTTGGCACCCAGGACTCTCAGCCAAAGGGGCTGAGAGGGTCCAGAAAGTAAAGCATGTTATTAGGAAGAACCTGGCTTTTCAGGTTCTTCCAGGTTTTCCTAAATGTAGCTGGGATCTGGAGCTCTGGAGATCTCTTAGAGCTCTGGGTGGGATGAGATCTCCAGTCCTGGGGCCAGGTGTTACCAATGACCAGTATAGCTGGATCAGGTGGCTTGAGAGCAGCCTTATTAGGAAGCCAGCCCAGTGCTCAAGGGAGTGTTGGAGTTGTGTGTGTGCAGGGAGCACACGGACACAGACAAACTCGGGTGCGTACTGGACGCACACGAGGGGAGAGGTCAGGAAGGTTGGTGACCCCAGGGACCTGTCGGACGCACTGCTAGCAGAGCAAGTGCCCACGAGGGGAGAGGTCAGGAAGGTCGGTGACCCTAGGACCTGTGGTACAGACTGCTAAGAGAGCAGAGTGAGTGCCCACGAGGGGAGAGGTCAGGAAGGTCGGTGACCCCAGGACCTGGGGTACAGACTGCTAAGAGAGCAGCGTGAGTGTCTTGAAGCTGAGGAAAGCTACAGAGCCATATAAAGGACTGTCTTATGTTGCTGCTGCTAGCTTTTTTGTGTTTGCCCTTTAATAAACTACATTTTACTTGACTTACCTGGACTACAGTGGAGTGTCCTTGTTACAAGTGGTGTCAGAAGTGGGATTCGCTGTTGTACCGGCCATGCTCCCACAGAGGCCTTGAAGGTACAGGACCCAGGAAAGTGGAAGAAGTTGAGAATGCAGAGAACTGACATGAAAGGGCAGAGTGTGTAGAGACTGAAGTCTCTGGACAAGAAGTTCTGGTGAACTGTTTCTGAGATTGCTTGCTGTGTAAAGCAGGTGAGTCAAGGCCTGCAGGAGAAAAGCAAGTCCTTAAAGAGACAGTGCTCAAAAAAATCCTGTGGACTGTGGAACACAGTGTGCAAAAGTGCAGTGGATCACACAAAACCAATCGTCTGTCACAATGAGGTGATCAAATAAAAAGGGCTGTTGTGATAAAATGGTCGAAACAGTTTGTTGGTCAACACCTGTGGGGGGTGTACAGGTGCCAGAGAATGCTGTGCGAGGTGGTGCCTCTGCCATGGATTGGCACAAGTAGCATTTGGCGGCATTGACCCAAGCTACTACATTGGAGAAGCCCGCTCTGAATGCATGGAGAGAGCGAGGGGCGCAGATGTCGGTAGCAACGTCGGAGAACGCAGGATTGCTGACCGCATGCCATGGAGGTAGCCTGCAGAAGAGTGGGGCCGAGCAAGGATGCCTGGAGAGAGGATCCAGTACAACCAGGAGAACCAAAGAGTGTTCAATGGGAGAGTGCCATCAGATGCTGTGGCAGCTGCTATAATTCACCAGCTGGGTGGGCCAGATAAAAGTGAGGATGCAGCAGAAAGTTTGTCAAAGACCCAGGATAGGGCTAAAAATGATTTGGGTGGCCCTAAGGAGCGACAGTTGTTGGCGCAGTTGCCAGTAGAAACAGGGAACCGTGAAGTTGCCGGGGAAGAGGAACACTTCCAGGGGTATGGTAGAAGCCATGAGGCTAATGTGTGTGCAGTTGTGCATAGCAACGCATGGGAAAGTTCCCTGGAGCCTACAGGGGGCGCCAAAGATGAGTGGAAAAAGTCAACACAGAACTAGTGCTCTCAAATGAAGTTAACCACGATGCCTGAGAGGGGTGGTAAGACTGACTTTGCTGAATTGTTTGCTGGAACTGTGTGTGCTATAGTCAAAAACACTGACTGTAGCCTTATGCGTGAGATGGGAGTAACTCTCGATGAGCGGCCCATGGGACATTGTATGAGATACTTGCCTCTACTCAGTACACAGGGTGATGTGTTTTCTTTCACTCCATAGGGGGATTAGAAGACCTACTGCTGAAAAAGATAATGTTGATGTAAAAAGAGTTAAAAATGCATGTGCAAATGTTGATGTAAAGAGTATTGCTAATGAGAAGGGTAATACAGCTAAGTTAAAAATTGTCAAAGATGCATGTTGTGATATGCAGTGTAAAAATGCATTGTTTGCACCCAGGGAGGGTGCAACAGAAATATCCTCAGATATCTCAGAGGTGCTCAAGAGCATGGAGTCGGAGATTCCCCAGGGTAATTGTGGTGCCGGTATGACGGGTCACAGAGTGATGCAAGGGTTAATTGCAGAGCCGACGGCTCAAAATATGGATTATCTGGTAATGCCACTGCCTTTGGTCGAAGGTACAAGGGTTAATGGTGAAATTGCTGAAAAGGGTAATGCGGATAATGTTCAGC
>NW_017307821.1:208711-272323 GCF_000935625.1 Nanorana parkeri
TATAAGGAAGAACCTGGCTTTTCAGGTTATTCCAGGTTTTCCTATTTGCAGCTGGGATCTGGAGCTCTGGAGATTTCGTAGAGCTCTGGGTGGGATGAGATCTCCAGTCCTGGGGCCAGGTGTTACCAATGACCAGTATAGCTGGATCAGGTGGCTTGAGAGCAGCCTTATTAGGAAGCCAGCCCAGTGCTCAAGGGAGTGTTGGAGTTGTGTGTGTGCAGGGAGCACACGGACACAGACAAACTCGGGTGCGTACTGGACGCACACGAGGGGAGAGGTCAGGAAGGTTGGTGACCCCAGGGACCTGTCGGACGCACTGCTAGCAGAGCAAGTGCCCACGAGGGGAGAGGTCAGGAAGGTCGGTGACCCTAGGACCTGTGGTACAGACTGCTAAGAGAGCAGAGTGAGTGCCCACGAGGGGAGAGGTCAGGAAGGTCGGTGACCCCAGGACCTGGGGTACAGACTGCTAAGAGAGCAGCGTGAGTGTCTTGAAGCTGAGGAAAGCTACAGAGCCATATAAAGGACTGTCTTATGTTGCTGCTGCTAGCTTTTTTGTGTTTGCCCTTTAATAAACTACATTTTACTTGACTTACCTGGACTACAGTGGAGTGTCCTTGTTACAAGTGGTGTCAGAAGTGGGATTCGCTGTTGTACCGGCCATGCTCCCACAGAGGCCTTGAAGGTACAGGACCCAGGAAAGTGGAAGAAGTTGAGAATGCAGAGAACTGACATTAAAGGGCAGAGTGTGTAGAGACTGAAGTCTCTGGACAAGAAGTTCTGGTGAACTGTTTCTGAGATTGCTTGCTGTGTAAAGCAGGTGAGTCAAGGCCTGCAGGAGAAAAGCAAGTCCTTAAAGAGACAGTGCTCAAAAAAATCCTGTGGACTGTGGAACACAGTGTGCAAAAGTGCAGTGGATCACACAAAACCAATCGTCTGTCACAATGAGGTGATCAAATAAAAAGGGCTGTTGTGATAAAATGGTCGAAACAGTTTGTTGGTCAACACCTGTGGGGGGTGTACAGGTGCCAGAGAATGCTGTGCGAGGTGGTGCCTCTGCCATGGATTGGCACAAGTAGCATTTGGCGGCATTGACCCAAGCTACTACATTGGAGAAGCCCGCTCTGAATGCATGGAGAGAGCGAGGGGCGCAGATGTCGGTAGCAACGTCGGAGAACGCAGGATTGCTGACCGCATGCCATGGAGGTAGCCTGCAGAAGAGTGGGGCCGAGCAAGGATGCCTGGAGAGAGGATCCAGTACAACCAGGAGAACCAAAGAGTGTTCAATGGGAGAGTGCCATCTCCCATAGCAACCAGGAGAAGGGTGCCACCAGGAGTGAAAAGCAGCAGTGGAGATGCAGCTCAGCGTATTGTTCAACCTGTGTGTGTGTTTCTACCTGCCAAGAGTTCCCAGGAGGGAAATGCTTGTGATACAAATCGTGCAGTACCTTGTGCAGCATGTGGCCAATGGGGTCATGGGTGTGTGACATGCCCTGTGCTGTGGGGTACCACCGGAGATGCTGGTGGGCAGGAGTGCAAACCCGCCAGTCGAAGCCATGAGGCTAATGTGTGTGCAGTTGTGCATAGCAACGCATGGGAAAGTTCCCTGGAGCCTACAGGGGGCGCCAAAGATGAGTGGAAAAAGTCAACACAGAACTAGTGCTCTCAAATGAAGTTAACCACGATGCCTGAGAGGGGTGGTAAGACTGACTTTGCTGAATTGTTTGCTGGAACTGTGTGTGCTATAGTCAAAAACACTGACTGTAGCCTTATGCGTGAGATGGGAGTAACTCTCGATGAGCGGCCCATGGGACATTGTATGAGATACTTGCCTCTACTCAGTACACAGGGTGATGTGTTTTCTTTCACTCCATAGGGGGAATGGTAGACTGTGGAGTGGTGAACACATCTGCTGGCCTAGACAAAGAGGCTGCTGAATACCTTTTTGAACCAGGGGGTGTGTGTTTCAGCGGCAGGTTTCCCTTTAAAGTCGGAAGGGCAGAAAAGAAGGCCAGCGGAAATGTCACCTGTAACCCAAGAGGGGGTTGAAAAGGATGTGGTAGAAACGCCAGAAGGTATTGATGTAATGTCAATGAGGAATGTGAGTCATGTACAAACTGACAAAGGTGTCACTGTAATAAAGCAAGAGGAGTTGGTTGCTGGGAGCAACAACACCGAAACTGAATGGGTCACTAAAGAGGGAGTGGTGTTTAGAAAATGCCCTACTGACAATGACTTGAGTCTTGCATGGTGTGAGCTGGCTGAATGGGTCATCGGGAAGACTGCTAGGGACCCCAAAGTGATTGAGGGGGTTAGCGTAGCAATGGACTGCCAGGAGTTGGGTAGTGATAATCCCCATAGTGGTGACCGTAGAGAGACTGGTACATGGGTGACTTGGACGGTCTGGGCAGAGACCGATAACGACTGGGTAAAAAGAAGGAAGGATGAGGGCCCGATGACAGTACAGGGTTACGGGTGTAAGCCAATGCAACGGTGGAGGATGGCGACCTTGGCACCCAGGACTCTCAGTCAAAGGTCCAGAAAGTAAAGCATGCTATTAGGAAGAACCTGGCTTTTCAGGTTCTTCCAGGTTTTCCTAAATGTAGCTGGGATCTGGAGCTCTCTTAAGGTGGCCATACACTGTACAACCATCGCAAGACCTTAGTCTTGCAATGGTTGTAAAGTGATTAAAAAAAAGTACGATTCTCCATAAATATTTAAATGAAAGGGCCAAGGGATTCCTTAGAAGAACAAGTGTGAAAAAAGCAGACCAAGATGGCACATAATACAACAGAGACAGAGAGGAGTTGTAAAATGTACAAATTCATAAAACAGCTAACAAATACTGCATGCTCAAAAAACACATCGAGTAAAGAGCGAGATCATTATACAAATAAAAAGATAAATTACAGTAGCAGAAGAAACTTTTCTTGAAGTGCTGAATTAGCCCAGTGAGCATGGCACTGCTGCCAAACAAACCACAAAAGGGGAGATGATGAGGACTGGCTCAAATACCAGGCTAGGAGACCATCAATACCATCAAAGAGAGGCAGAATAGTAAAAAAGAGAAGCATGCACTATATTCCCCCAGAAATTTTCAAGGCCAGCCCCATCAGTAAATGTTCCTTTTTCCACATCTTCATACAAATTTGAGAAAAATTCCCAGGCGAATATAAGACAAGCAATTTAATTATATAAATTGGACAAAGATTACACCTTTGACAATGCTGATTAAAATCTTTTCAAGAGGTGTACTTAACAGTGCTTGTGTATAGACCAAATTAATGCAATGCAGATTATCATGGAGCTGTGTGTGGAGAACAAATTCTCCTTATATATGCTGGTCATATATTTTGTACTTTGTGTAGGACTCTCCAGACAGGAGAATCCTTGGCATAGATGGTAATCTTAAAAATTTTGGCCAAAATACAAAATATCTTATGACTTGAGGTTTTAGCACTTTGGGGAGTTATAATGTGTTTAATTTACCTAAAAGTTTCAGGGCTCCAAAAGGCTATGTTTGTGCATTCTGCAGGTAAACTTAAATCCCCTGTTTTGTACTTAGTATGTATGCTGTAGCAAATAAAATTGTTCTGGGTGTGGGCTGAACTCAGATACCCCTTATAAAGTGCTGTTTCTGTATACCTGGGAGAAACCCAAGTAGGTTAAAAAAAAAAAAGAGACCGAATAGGTACCATAAGGCATTTATTCTGAGCAACATTAAGGTGCCCATACACCTTACAATTTATCTGCAGATTTTCTGTGGTCAGATCGAAAAGGTGCAACAGATTCCTCCATCTAGACCTAACTGTGTGGATGGAGTAATCTCCACCTGGGCCAATCTGTTGCAGTTTTTCCATCTGACCACAGAAAATCTGCAGATAAATTGTAAGGTGTATGGGCACCTTTAGAAGTTCACTAGGGCAGACCCCTCACTCTTGAGACCTTTAAAACACATTTCAGTGCATATCTGTCTATTCACTCTTCAAGCGCTGAAAACACACCAGCAATTTTGTACTGGAAAACCATAGGCTTTATTTCTCCTTCAATAAAAACTAAAGGCACAAATTTATTTTGCTAAACAAATAAAGAAAACCCTAATCACCAATGCTGTCTGGGCTGCTAGGATAAACAGCAGGTGCACCCTATCTGTACAGAAACCCTGCTGGCGGATTTTCCTAGTTCAGTAACACCAGTACACTTCAAATCACCTGTACTTGCAGATGAAGCATCCTGCTGTTTTAAGCTTTTTATTAGCTTTCAGCTGCTCTCCTTGCTCTGGTCATTGGGATGTGCTCACAGCTGAGTCTGAATTGTTTTTCCCTCTTGTCTTTACCATAAGCTGTAGGGAAAACTAGCATGCAGGAACAATATTCTGTCGTGTAAATGTAATTTTTCGAATTTCACATTTTTTTTACACTAACAGAAAATAGTTAATTATCTTTACAACGAAAGTTTAGAACATGAATCTTTCCTGACAGAACATTTATTGCTCCCAAATTTCCTTCTCTGTGAGTCTCATGTTTCAAAGTGGTATAAATAGAAAGATATGTCATTATTTCCTCATAGTCACCAATCTGTTTCAAACTTTGTTCAAACTTTGTTTCCATTTTTATTGAGGGCTATAAAGAACTAAAAAAAAAGAGTTCTCAGCACTAATAATCTAATATACATAGCATACCAAATTAATTAACCATTAAGGGTCAAATGTGGGAAGTTGACTGCTGACCATGTTGTACTTGTTAGAAAAGATAACATAGGAGGCTGTGATATTACTTATGTTGTTAAAGGGTTTTAGGATAAAAATAAAACATCACTGATATTAAGCCCTCTATAGGGTAAAGCAGAAGGGTAACCTCCAGGCAGTAGATGGATCCTATATGCTGCTTCTGATTACACTGCTCAGCTAATTAACATTTGCCCCTTAAGATAGAACTGCAGTAGTGGAGAACTATTATTTCTGAACAAATGAGCCATAATGCCACATTCTGATGCAGCCTATTTAAATATCTTTATTTGCTGTTCTGTCAACATTTTAGAATGAAGTCTTAATTTTCAAAATATTTATATTTACCAGCTGTATTCTAGCTCTTGGAGGCTTCTTAAAAAGAGGCGTTAGGGGATAGTGGGGTATTATTAATCCCCATTAAAGCAGACCTCGCATTAAAATGTAAGGCTTGCTAATTAAGTCTGGCCCCTTTCCTCTAAAAAAATCACTTGCTCAAAGTATGTGCAAAATCTACCTTTAAAGTTTGATTTGATACTTAGCCCCTCTTCTGTCCCACAGTGCTTAGGTGAGAGCGATATAGCATTCCTTTTCGAGAGATTCTGGAAATTACAGAGCTGCCCAAATTTCATGATATGAAGCTTTTACTACTCTTACTGAATGTTTTGTCATGAGATTTAGCCTGCTCTGCATTTCCCTGGAATTCTACTGGGAAGGATGGTGACCATGCCCAGCGATGCAGAAGATGGGAGTAAGTCAAGTATAAAATCTAACTTTTTTCCTTTAAAAGCTCCTTTTGTACATGCTTTCAGCAGCATTTTAACAGGATGGAGGGAGGGGGTGCAAGGGCATTAAAAGTGGGCCCTGCATTGTACTCCATCTTTTATCCCCCACCTACTGCCTAAAAACACTTCAGACTGTTTCCATTGAATTAAAGAGCCCCTGAGATGTGTGATATCAGTGCATACCAGTAAGTGTTGCTTATACCCAAAGCCCCTGGAGTGAGGGAAGAGAAGACCCAGAAGTCACATGATTACTTAGAAAATGAAAAATAGGAATGTAAACATTTTATCTTGCATTTTAAACAGCTGCTTAACTAGTGTATACACATTGACATGATGTACATGCTTTCACAAATACTTTAATCAATTTGAGTCCACATAAACACCTACTAAAAAGATTCAGCGCAAAACTGTTACCAGCAGTAATAAATTAAGCACAGATGTATTCCAATGCAAACATAATTTGCAATTCCTCCCAAGGTGCTCTGAGCGTATTTGATGTTATCACTATGAAGTATTTAGGCACTATACTGAAAACTCTGTACGCAAAGACTGCCAAAAAAATCCTCTACTCCAACAGTTTCATGTTTTCATAGTTGCTGGTACAATTTGTAAGAAACAATAACCTTGTGGAATAATATTTTTATTTTTCTATATTTGTGTTTGTGTATTTATATAAATATTGTATGTTTATTTTAGCAGTGATTTTAGAGGTATTTTTATACATTGTAATTGGTAAATTTTAAAAAAATGGCTATGGCAAACAAATAGGTTAACAAAGAAGTATAGGGATAAGGTAGAGGTTTTGGGACAAAAAGGAAAAAAAGTTTGTAGGGAACAGATCCCTTAAAAAGCAGGAAGGAAGGACAAAACCTAAGTCGGGACCTATGAAAGACATCTAAAGTTTTAAAAGCTACTATTGTGAGTGAAATAAATTGACATTTTGTTCTGCATTATTTGACTCTGCTGTGCTACAACATGTTTAGACCAGATTCCAAGTAAGAATTGTTTTGGGTTTGAAGCCAGTTGATAACAAGACTTGGAGGAGTTGTGTTGATATAGCTGGAATACTTTACTGAGCTAGCTTTTTAGTGGGTGCATATGTGAACTGAATTTTACTCATGTTTTGTGTGAATTTTAGAAATGTTTCCCTTTTATATAAATAGTTTGTAGTTTTGCACACCAGCTGTGGGTTTTCTAGCACTACCTCTTTGCCTATTGCTTTTAGCTTCCTAATACACATTAAAAAAAGACAAACTAGGAGAACTCAAAAATGTATGCAAAAATCAATCTTGCTATTTAATTATGGCTTCATTAATAAATTATTATAAATAGGATTGATGTCTTAAATATAATTTTCTTATTTTTTATCTCTTTAAAATGTTTTATAAAGTAATATTAAACTCTAAAACTGTTTTAAATCATGACTCCAAATCAAATATATTTTGGCTAAAAATGTAAAGAAATACGTTGCTGGGCAAACATTTACAGTCATCATGTTTCTGAACAGATGACTCTCATAGCTCAGCTTCCCTGATCCTCCTGTCCAATACAAGATCACTAACTTATACAAACCAATCATATATTAGCTTTCCTTTTGTTAGCTGGAATCTAACTTGATGCTATGGACAAACATTTACCGTATTTTTCGCTCCATAAGCCTGCGTCTTATGGAGCGAATCCCGACGCCCGAGACATGCAGTTTCAGGCACTGGGCGACTAGTTTTTTGTACATTTAGCCCTGCTAAAGCAGAGCTAAATGTACAGTAGGAGCCACTGCCCGTTTAATACAAGTGATATGATTAGATCACTTTTATTAAAACCGAGCGGCGACGGCGGCGGTGATCGAGATCACCATAGAGCAGACGAAAAACGGACGTTCTTCGTCTGCTCTGTGTGATCACTGAGACTGTGGCGCTGCAATCACGGCGCCACCTGTCTCAGCGGTAACTAACTGCAGCTTCTGTCACAGCTTATGTTACAGAAGCTGTGACAGAAGCTACAGTCTGTTGAGTGCTCCATAAGGCGCACCGGACCTCCCTGCGTCCTATAGTTCGGTGCGTCTTATGGAATGCAAAATACAGTATATTTTATTTTCTATGTGATTTATTAACCAGGAGCAACACGAGGCTCCTGGCAATCTGACCTTAACATACAGGATGCCACAAAAATCTATAATATAGCACACATAAGGAAAACTGAACAGATATATGCCATAAATTATTTTGCGGATTAAAAAAGGTTAGTGATAAAAATACTACACCTTATGTTTCAGTGAATTGACACTAATTTGTTATGACACAAGTTTGTTATATTGTATGAGTCATTTGTTCATTTATGGATGAAATGTAATCTCACTTTTTACATCATTTTCTAACTCCTCAGCACTAGAGTGGTAAAATCTTCCAGCAGCAGTTCTTTCGTCTTGTTGCATTCTTTATAATTAAATGAAAAATCCAATAGAAAGAGCAAGAAATCATTATAATGGCTTGGCAGCTGGGAACTGAGGTGCTGAACGCTCACCACTAGAGTCTTGAGACACAGAAGAATCACATAAGTGAACAACTCACCAGCAACTGCCCAAAACTAAATTGAAATTGAAATTCTGATTGAAAAGGAGAAAATTGATTGCTTTCCAAAAAGTACATGGCAGATTAGGAATCTCAACGATTGCAATGAAACCAGCGGAACATCATTCCTGATAATACGGGCAGCATATACTTAGTTAGCAATTTATACCAGAGAATGGATACCACTATCAGCTCTCCACTAGACAATGCAGTGCTGACTCTACTCTGTTATAAACCAAATTACAACTAAAGCAGGCATAATGGATGCCATTACTACTATAGCCATTTTACGCCACTGCTACTGTCATTAGTATATGCTATATAGATGAGTATTGTAGCCAAATTTGCACGCTCAGTTAGAGCTGCAGCTAACGATTATTTTCAAAATCGATTAGTTAGCCGATTATTAGGTTCGATTAATCGGTTAATCGGATAAACAATAAAATAAAGTTTAAAAAATGGCTCCAGTGATGGGACTACTAGTTTGTATTGAGGTTGTAGTCCATCACAGGAGCAAGCTTGGAGCGGTGGAAGTAAAAAGAAAAAAAAGATAGTGTGGTGTGCAATATAGTGAAATGGAAAGTGTAAAATTATACAGCAATGAATGCAGAATGGCACCGGCTATAGAGGACTACAAAACCCAGCAATAGTACATTATACAGCACAATGCAGAATACCACCAGCTATAGAGGAATACAACAAATCCCAGCAATAGTAAATTATAGCTAGCGGTATTCTGCATTGCGCTCTATAATGTACTATTGCTGGGATGTGTTGTAGTCCTCTATAGCTGGTGGTATTCCGCATTGCGCTGTATAATGTATTATTGCTGTGACTTGTAGTCCTCTATACAGCGCAATGCAGAATATCACCAGCTATAGAGGAGTACAACAAATCCCAGCAATACATTATACATACAGTGTATAATGTATTGCTGGGATTTGTATTCCTATGTATAATATACAGCACAATGTACCATCAGCTATAGAGAAATACAAATACATTAGCAATACATTATAGAGCACCATGTGGGTGGAGGGAAGTGCAGGCTTACCTGAGCAGCCTTACAGCAAATTGCTTCTGAGATTGGACCTGTCTATCAGAGGCTGTCATCCCCCCCACACCTGCTCCTCCTTACTACATCCCCCCGCGTCCCTTGCCGATCGAGGATGGGCAGGAAATGTGACGCGGGGAGGAGGTGCGGCGTGTGGAGCGTGAATGCGAGCGGGTCTGGCAGCGGCGAGCGTGAGGTGGGGAGGAGGTGCGGCGCACAGCGTGTGGAGCTGTGAACAGGGCCAACTGATCGGAAGCCGATTAATCGATTATTGAAAAAGTTGACAACTTTTTCAATAATCGATTATAATCGATTATGTCGATTAGTTGTTGCAGCCCTACGCTCAGTAAACCTAAACCAGCCTATAGTGTCAATTTCTTGAAACAAAGAGTATGTGACTCCACAATACTTTGACCCATAACATTTAGTTTGATATTGAGCCCATGGTACCCCACAGAGTGTTCTCTGCATAATACTGCTAATGAAAGGTGGAGAGGACAGCTGCACGACTGGTCACGTCACATTAAAAGGGCTCTTCGTTTTCTACCTTTTTTTTAATCATCATTAAGTTGAATGGGGTTTTGCTTTGGAATACTAAAACTAAGAACATTTGTAAAGCAAATTTTTTTTAAGGCCATGCCCCTACCTTATAAGTCAGTACATGTATAAGTTGTAAGTGCCATTATTAACAACCTGTCTTCTGCTCTGTAGGCAGAATATATTTATACTTTCTGCTCTGTGAAAGTGTATAAATTACTTTGTGTGTGCAATATGCAAGATATTGCCTTAATAGTAGCCGTGACATAATCGCTGCAATGCACGTATCCTGTGCAGAGAACAGAACTGTGGGTAGGACCTAGAAGTAGACATGTGCGATTCGTTTCGTTACGAATCGAAATTCGTACAAATTTCCTGAAATTCGGAAGCATCCGAATTGCAGTTTCCGAATTATATCCGAAATACGAATTATATCCGAAATACGAAATTCCGTTAATTAATTTCGGATCCGAATTTCGTTGAAACGGGAACTAATATTACCCCTGTAAATGAGGTTGAACAACATGACAAGATTTTTTTTTTAAATACGAAATTCGGATCCGAAATACTTCAACGGAATTTTGTATTTCGTTTGGTTGACCAATCAGAGGTTTTCTCTTCTGCTGCTGAGGGTTGCATTACAATACAGGCAGGAAATACGAAATTCCGTTAACGTATTTTCGTTCCGTTACGAAAATTTGTTATGATGAAGTTAAAAAGCAAAAAATACCTCTGTTAAAATATTGGAGTTGATGGTAGTTTTTTTTTAATCCAAAATACGAAATTCGGATCCGAAATCCGTTAACGGAATTTCGTATTTCGGATAAAAAAAAAACTACCATCGACTCCAATATTAACAAAGGTATTTTTGCTTTTTAACTTCATCATAACAAATTTTCGTAACGGAACGAAAATATGACGAAACTAACGAAAATTCGTATTTCGTACAAATCCGAATTGAGTTTCGGACACGAATTACGAAATAACGGATATTACGAAACAAATTTTCTGACGGCGCACAAGTCTACCCAGAAGGACCTTCCACTACAGGCTGCCTATATAAAACTAGAAAGAGAGCAGATACAAGATTAGTTACCCTGCACAATGAGCAAAGGCAGAAATGATAAGTCTTTACTAGTAGTTGTTTCATGCTGGATTATTGCACAGATCTGAAAGAAATATACAAATGACACTAAGGGGGTGATTTACTAACCTAAACACACACACACACCAGGTGTGTGTGATTTTCACACAGCAAAACGTATTTATCAACCAAAAAGTCTCTAAAAGCATATTTCCACTAATGCCATATATGGAAAAATCATGCACATGATGCATATATAATGCTGCTTCACAGTTTAGACAAAAATGGTTAGCTCATGCATTTACATTCCTGCATTCATCAACGCAAGCAACACAACATAGAGCTAATTTACCCAACATCACCTTGGAATTCCTTCAGGGCTTTGCACAACACACCTGCTGGGTGTGTACACATTACAAAGGTGTTTAGATTCCACCCATAGATCATGCTGGGAGGGAACACACTGCAGAGGTGTATACACGTTCGTGGTGTGTTTTATAAGGTTAGTAAATCAACCCCTAAGATTCAAGAATACACATGCCTCTTGTATTTAAACATTGTTTGTTTTGCCTGGACATCACATTTAAGCTTTTCTTCTCTGCCTTTTCTTCTCTGCCTTTTTAATCTGTCTGGTGGCTAAGGGGCAATGATGACAGTTCTTAGCGCTGATCAATATAGGGTGTGCAAGTGCATCCTCCACATTGTTATATGTGCTGTTAACAATGCTCACCATAGATATAAACAAGTCTACAATGACATCTCTTTTAAATAGAATAGTAACTTTAAACAAAGTAAGGGAGGCTGATTAAATCAAACTGGAAATGTTTATACTGTATCAGCAATTGCAAACATTTACATGAATGTAAATTCTGAAACTGTTACATTTTGATGAACTAGTCTTCTAGAAACAAATTTCTGATGAAATAATACTACCAGAGCCACATGAACATTTGTTGATGTTGCATTATGCTATAATGCTTAGAAATACAAAGGAAGAGTATACCACATTAATATGTTAAGAATGTTTTGTTGTGATGTGAATTGGAAAGCATTTTAGCATAATAACTAGAATCTGCTCATCAGTCATCCACGTTGCTTTCTGAGCTTCTTTTAGAGCTGAATGCTGTGATGTTGACACTTGTAATGCACTGCAAGTTGCTGTCTTAACATACTCTGTTGCTCAGGCCAGTGAAAAGATTTGGATGAAAAGACATGGACATTTCTTGGGGATCCATATTTCAAGATTTAGCTTAGAAGGACATAATTTAGAGAGTATGCGATAACTGACTAGTACTATAACAAAAGGTCACTAGCAAACAGTAGATTTGTCTAGATATGCATTAGAAGTTAAAGATCACAGACATAATGCAGTCTTCAATATTAGTCTCTATAGCAAAAATGCACATCCTTCTGAGGAATTACATTTTGGACCCTCCAGCCATTACAAATTTTCGGCACTGAACAAAACTGTTCAATTATATAATGTGAGGATAACGGTTTTAACCATGCATCATTTTGTACCAGACAATGTATAAAGCACAAGCAGATCAGCTATTTTTTGTGGCAATAAATGGAAATCTAATTCTTGCAGACCATATTTTTTATATACTCTAATACTGGAGTCTGTGTATAGATTATGCAGCAAAGGGACATGACAATATGGGGACACCAGTGGTCGGTAAACCATCAGCTGAGAGAAAATGTGCTTATTGTCTATCGCTTTCTACTATAAGTACAGAAATTATCAACTTGCACAAACATTTGTTTCAGAATTAGATGTGCGAAGGCCATTTATAGAGTGAGGCCAACTGTCTCGTTTAATGTAATACTGTATATATGTTAGCCTTACGAGCTAGAAACAGTAAACAGAAAGGAATTGACATTTACAGGTCTATTCACAAAAGGAATTAGAATTTGGAGAAGGCAGGAGAAGTGAACAATCAAGGACAATAGAGCTGAACTGGAAAGTGAGCTGAATTGGAGAAATGTTACAAATCAGATATGTTGTCCTAGATTGTCCACTCCTCTTGCCTTCTCCAGACTCTTCACCCTTTTGTGAATAGACCTGTTAGTTATATATATACCATACACTACAAGTATGGTATACAGAACTGTGGGCAAATAGACCTATCTCATGTGGAAACACTGTAAACATTGTCTAAGGGAACACTGAGCAAATTATAGCCCCAATCATGTATACTGTAGTTTTTCATCATTTCATGAGGGGGTGCAACTGTAAGACCTGTTTTGGTATTTGCTCAATGCAACCCCACCTTTTTATATTTTCCCCAAAAACATGGGTTTTATATTGGATTTGTGTGAACCAAAATATTTTTTTTCCTAAAAATATTAATTGTTAAACATTTGCGCAAAGAACATGCAACATAAAAAAGGCAACTGCCATTTATTTTTACTTACAGTACCTCTGCTTTCAGAAAATATATAATTGTTGGGCGGTTTTAAGTAATTTTCTTTGCCAAAAATTCATATTTTAACATGTACAAACGTTTTTAAAAATTGCTTCACTTAAAGAGGAACTTTACCCTACCAAAGTAAATGGCCCTGTATAATAATAAAAAAATACTTACTAGTCCATGGAGTCCAGCATTGTCTTCCTTGCAACCATAGTTTTCTAGGCACCTATCTGATTCTGCACCACCATCTTGAAAGTCCTCTTCATTGTATTCATTCATACACAGACATCTCACAGGTCTTTGTCTGGTGTTTTGGCAATTGGCAGACTTTGTGACATGTCTGCGCATGTATGGGGATTCCTGCGCATGTGCAGACACACCATAGGTCTCGCACCTTAAAGACTGCAGCAGGTCTGCACAAGCGTAGGTATTCAATAAGCTTATTTACCTTATTCATTAAATTTCTCTGTTTCTTCAGTAAATCAAACAAAATGGGCAGAATAACTAAAGGAGGAGAGTATGTATACGTGTCTATTTAAAGTGATGGTTCACCAAGCTTATTAAACATGGAGATATGTTTGTGTCAATCACTTAGTCATCCTCTTTTTTGAAATTTTCCTTTAAAAGTGAATGCAGCTTCAACCTATTTATGAAACTCTGTGAATATTAGCTTTGCAAAGTGTACAGTGCATTCTCTTTACTAAGCTATCAGTTTCTACTCTTAGCAAATAAACCCAAATAGTCAACACTCATCTATGGGGGTTGATTTACTAACCTTATAAACACACCACGAACGTGTATACACCTCTGCAGTGTGTTCCCTCCCAGCATGATCTATGGGTGGAATCTAAACACTTTTGTAATGTGCACACACCCAGCAGGTGTGTTGTGCAAAGCCAAGCATGAATTACAAGGTAATGTTGGGTAAATTAGCTCTATGTTGTGTTGCTTGCGTTGATGAATGCAAGGAATGTAAATGCATGAGCTAACCATTTTTGTCTAAACTGTGAAGCAGCATTATATATGCATCATGTGCATGATTTTTCCATATATGGCATTAGTGGAAATATGCTTTTAGAGACTTTTTGGTTGATAAATACGTTTTGCTGTGTGAAAATCACACGCACCTGGTGCGTGCATGTGTTTAGGTTAGTAAATCACCCCCATGGAGTCCACTTATAATATTTGTAATGTAAATCCAACTAGTAAAGCTTTTTTGGCATGGGGTTAAATCAGAACACTTTTGACCTTACAATTAACTGAATCTATACGTGTTAGTTCAGTAATTTAAGAGAACATATTCAATTCATAACCCAGCCAAAGTTTAGCCATTTTTGTTCATAAATCTCTAATTTTGAGATTACCTTCTCAATTCTTATGCTATACATTTTAAATCTAACTTTATCCTAGATGTGACAAACGGTGACATGGAAATAGGCAAGAGGTATAAATTAGCATTATGTATAATGGATGGTTAATTTTAACCACTCTGAAGTAGAGGTTATTTTAAACATTTCATTTTTTTTAAATTGTATGTATAATAAACAGTTTTGAAGTTTATGCTTAAAGCTTAAAGGACAAGTCTATATTCTTATGAGAATGTAATTCCCTTTAGTTCTACCATCATACTAAACAAAACATATTATTTGTGCACATAAAACGGCACATTTACATAACAAAAATGTTCAAATATATTTTACTGAACGAGCAGTCCAAATTTATAAATAAAACATATTCCAGATAGTAATAAAAGCTTTAATTCAAGTTGTAGGTGTACAGGACCCTTTAAATAATTAATGCCGGCCTCAGTGAGTTTCAGCCATACCTCTTGCCTGAAGCTAGCTTTGTTTACTCTTGCTCTCTGTTTCATCCATCAAAAATAATATGTCATTTATGTCAACATTTGCATTTATTGAAAAATAATAACGTTTCTTAAAAAAACGTAACTCTAAAATCAAACTGCTTACTAATTAGGTAAGGTTGTACTACACAAAGCTGAGAAAAGTAGTAATATTTTTGTTCCATACAATATAACTAACTTTAATTGCAAGGTTGTTTAGTCTGTAGGCTAATAAAATTCTTATTTAAGAAGTTAGATTTTCAATCAAGTTTAAAGAGAACTTGTCCCCTTAAGCTAGCTCCAAGTATCTATTGTCTGTGCAGAAAATGTCCACAATAAAGCAGGCAGCAGCATACACAGAACAAGGAAACATTACAAAGCAGCAACTGGAACAGAACAATGACTTGCATGACTTTCATTTTCTGCTCCAAACATTCTGCTGAACATTCCTCTCTGCTACCATCAAAGTTGTTTGTTTGCTACGCTTAAAATATATGTGAACCTGTTAACTTAAAAATATTAAGGTTCTAGTGCAGGCACAGTATATAAAAAGTACAGATTCCATAATAAAAGGCTCTTAAATACCTTGATTATTAATGTACTCAGCAGTTATGTAACCAATACAAATCTATGCCAAGTTGTGCATGCCAATGCTGTGGACGAGGTCAAAGTTACAGTATTTGGACTTTGTCAGTAACCTTACTACTAGCTTCAGGAATATGTGGCTCCATCAATGAAACAGTCAATGGGATACCTGGGGATTTGACTGCTAGTGACGTGCGAACAGGACAAGATTCAATTTGAAGGAGGATCAGCTAAAGCAGTCTGAAGTGAGAAAATCCCAAACTTAGTGAACACCTCTACAGTATGTAGATCAATGTCATTTTTTTCCATTCTTAAAACTCAAATGCAAGCTTTTGTTGAAAAAAGGCCACGGTGAGCAGGGCACTGCCATAGGAGACATGTAACAATGCAAAAAATACTGTACAGTAGGGAAACAGACTTTTCATGCAGTTTAAAAGTTTAACATACACAAATCCTTTAAAAACCGTGCTTGGCAAATTCCTTTAAGTTGCGCCTGCCATAATGGAACACTTTGCTGTACTCCTCTAAAATGACATTTTAAAACAAAAAAACCCACAGGAAAAAAAGTGTCAAGGCGTTGCTTTTAATATTCTAAGCAGACCCATATCCAGATATGCAGCCTGGATGTCAAAGAAATGGATGGCAGGAAATGTACAGCCCCTCTTCCTGTACTATACCAGTCCACATGCCTTTTGATATTAGGGGGTTCCTGGCAAAGCCTCCCTCCCCCTTCTTGAAAGGCATGCATTACTTTTTTCAACCACACCGCAACACAACGCACAATATTGAGCTACTGCACATCGCAACGTGGTCGATCGCATTGTAGGCAGGAGATGTGTTTAGGGTGTCATTTCAATTACTGTCAATGCAATGCATCTCCTGCACTGTTAACACATGGTAGCTGCATTGCACAGTACCCTGCATTAATCAAATAGAACCTTGTAAATGACACATGGTGCTGGTGGGAACGAACCGTAAAACAGCTTTCCAAAATATGACAATAGATCATATGATAATATACAGTATGTAGCTTTGTCTTTCCTCTGATTTTCTCTACTGGTCTCTGATCACCAAATTTTACCATATATTTACCACATCTACATTTACAGATAAAATGGGATTTATTTTGTACTATTGTTCACTGTAGTTACAGCTTGGTCACCAACTTGGCCCAGCCTGCTAACTGTCATTTGAAAGATCATTACCACACTGATGAGGTCATCACTCTGTTTCCTCCTGTGAGTAAGATGCCAATGTTAAGGTGCCCATACACCTTACGACCATCGCAAGACTTTTGTCTAGCGATGGTCGCAAGCTTATTAAAAGCTTGTATGATCTGCCCATCTTGGACAGGCAGATCGTACTTGCGTTCATCGAAAGGCCGCCCCGCTTAGGGGCAGGCTTCTGATGACTGCAGTGAGCGGCGGGCTTCCGATCACTGCAAACGTGCAGTGTGCACGTGCGCACACCGGCCCCTTCGGCAGTTGTCAAACAAGCAGGCCACTAACCCGCTGAGAATCGTACGTTTTCTCGGCGGGTTTTCAAGCCTGCTTGTTTGACGGAAGACGTGCGACCGTACAGTAGAAACGGTTGCACGCCTTCCATACACTGTATGAATCGTACAGTGTATTGGCACCTTTAGTTTAACAGTACAGTATTGTGAAATAGAATCAAACTATTGCCCCTGCATCTTGTTGTGCAAGGAAATAAAGGAAACATTCACTTATAGAAACATTGCGGTTTCTCATTCTGCCAACCCTCAATACTCAATACTTTAATATAATGATCTCTAACAAGTATGCAGATATGGACTTTCCACTGCACCGATTTTCCTAATCTGCATAGTTGTTTCAGTTAGGTGACTCTAAAGGTATTGGGAATAAGAGGGTCAGTGTAACAGGCAACTATGATAAGTGATTTTTTTTTTAAATAAAACCTTTTTGTTTTCAGTGATTGGTTTCTGTGCTTCTCTATGTAACACAAATAAATTATGGCTGTTTGGAGGGGTCGGCAGAGTGCTGCATAGCTTCCTGAAAAGACCACAGCATGCTGCCCAAGTAAACTTCTTAAGAGTGTTGAGCCCTGATGCAAACAGTGGGCTGATTCTTAGGAGTTTTACTAATATAAAAATGCATTGATCGGTGGATGTCAGTATAGAGGAATTGGCTTTCCTAGGCAGACTGCATTTGCATGTAGACTGCCCTAGGTAACACTTACATGTTATGCCAAGCCTCCATGATTGAAAAAACTGAAATCCAGTAAACAAAAAAGGGGCACCGCTTTTGTTTAATGGATAGATGATGCTGGACATCCTACAGTCAGGAAATATATGACTTGCTGCAGCTTCTAATGCACATCATGAGAAGTTCACATTGTGCAGTGAAATCAAAATAAGCAATTTCAGTACAAGAAAAAAGGCGGTACAACTGTGCAAGATTGAGGGTAAGGTGTTAAGCTTGAAGGCTTGAACTAAGTTCACACTTAAGTGATTGAGCTGTGGAGCTGTTTTCACGTGTTTGTTGCACATTTTTTTTTGCATGATTTTGCCATTAAAAACGGCACAATAAGGCTTGCATTGAAGTAGACCTATACCCCCCCCTTACTAAAAATCCCATAAGCATTCAGCTCTGCATGCTGATATGAAATCACCTTACACTGATTAGTTAAATAAGCATGTTTTTCTTTTACGTAGTGTTTTTCTACTTCCTGGTCCTCTTAAAGTGACATTAAACCCTCAGATTTTTTTAACATAAACCAATACTGTAATGTGTGCCTTACTGTAATCCATGGTTGTTTCCCTTCTCTTTGCTGCTCTTCCTTTTAAATCCTCATTTCTTCTCATGCTGGGGGAGAACTTCCCTTTGCAGCTCAGGGCCTCTTCCTGTAGTGCTGGCTCAGGTTACAAGCCTATAGAAACGTATACACAGACACCGCGTATCCATTCCTGAGACAAGGCAGTCTGCTGCAAAACAGAAGTTCTGCAGAGCATGAGAACAGATACAGATTTAAAAGGAAGAGCAGCAAAGAGAAGGGAAACAACCATGGATTACAGTAAGGCACACATTACAGTATTGTTTTATGTTAAAAATCTGAGGGTTTAATGTCACTTTAAGCATTAGGGATCTAGTCTGTGCATCCTGGAGAGGTTACATTAGCAGTAAATTGCTGGGAAATCTCATCTGTAAACTGCATAATCTCACAGGGCTCACAGTGTTGTTCGAGGTTAATATTCAGTACCAATAGCAGTAACCCCGAGCCTCACTCGGGATTACACAGCGCTTCACTTACCTTCTCGCCACGAGGCGCGATGTGTCCTCCGGCCGATGCCGGCGTCCATCTTCCGTCCCTTGCCGCGTTGCAGGGGGGCGGAACCAGCGGGAAATAAAAAAAAAAAACAGAAAAAGCAAACAAAAAAAAGCAAATATTGGGAGAAAAAAAATCAGACCGCCAGGGAGGTTAATGTCACTTTAACTTATATCTGCTGATCTCAATGGTTGGCACAAAACAGCTGGTTAAATTTGCTGAGAATTCCATTAACCATATAAAACTTCAATATCTTCTATAATATACCACTACTGCATTATGAATTAATTAAAAAGATATTGATTAATTTGTACCATTGAAAATATCCACATTTTTATAATAATGGTCTCTAAAACTCAGCACTTAGCCAGACTCAAGGTACATTGTGCATTGTTCCTCTAGTACCAGATGTATTGATAGATGTCTGATATTAACTGGAAAAACTTGTGAAAGATTGGCTAAGCTGATGTGGACAAAATCTAAACTAAAGACAACCATGGGACATTTTTTTTTTGCTTGACCAAAGCTGTCTATATATTATCAGCGTATAGATTAAAGAACATATAAAATAAAATTGCCTAGGATCAGGATGGTATAAATTAATTGTACGTTGTTATCCTCAAAAAAAGTATTTTAGAAAGTGAGTTTTTATCTATGGAGACAGCGATTATTTGCTTGCGACCTAAATGAATGAATTCATTTTTTATACTAACAGCATAACACTGCTGTAATAAGAATCTTTGTACAGATTGATTTTGGGAACAAACGTACTTTGGCTCATGGACACATCAGAATTGGCACAGGCCCAAAGACCTGATTTTTTAAATCAAATCACAGTTTTGTAAATGAAAATGAGTGCCCCTCTCTGTTAACTGCTAAACATGACTTAACTGATCCAGCAGCCTGAGCTGCAGCTAAATAAAATTATGAACAACTTGAAATAACTATACAGGACAAACTATTCCCCCTAAACCTAATCTCCAGAAAGATATAAAAACCACAAACAAATGCAGCTCTGTAATCATTAATATACACTTAAATTATTTTGTTTTATATTCATGCAGTTTAAGTATCAAATTTGACTTGGTTTTAGCCTCTTATAGTCCCTGTACAGTAGAACATTAGACTGGGGAACCAAGACGACAATCACGTATGCTGCAGTTTAAGGAGCATGCTGGCAGAAGGATGGAGCAGAGTGACAGGGAGATGAGCTTATAAATATTAGACGTGTGCACTGGCCGAAAATGCTTTTTAGTGTTGTTTTTATTCGGATTTTCCGTTACTTTATTTTTCGGGATTCGGGTCCGAAAGTCAACTCGTTTCGGGATTCGGAAGAAATTAGTTAGCAGTAGTCTGTACGAATATTAATTTCTGGTCTGTCACTTTGCTGCAACATATTGCTGAATATTTGCACAGACTACAGCTAACAAATTTCTTCCAAAATTTTAGTTATTGGAAATTTGAATATGTTTTCATTCATAATTTCTGTCATTCGGAGATTTGGATATATCCGAATCTCAAAAAATTCATCCAAATAACACATCTTTCTGAAACAAATCGCACGTCTAATAAATATACTGCTTCTACCGTATTGCCCAGTCACATGGTGGGGGTAGGGAACCTGTAAGGGAAAGTACAAAGATATAATTTTCAAATTAGCTCAGACGTCCTCCCATCTAATCTGCGTGCCTGCGGGGACCTAGGTACACAGCAAAGATTCGTGCTTCCTGTTGTCAGTCTGTCAGTGACGTGTGGTACTTTCCTTGCTGGGTGAGGCATTCCCCCAGCCCCACCCCAGCACACCCCACTGAAGTCCCGCCCCAGCCCATCAAAGATCCACCCTTAACACAGTCCCCACCCTAGTGTGAAGGAGGGAGGAGCTCATCACTGGTGAGGAATCGAGATCAATGTCCTCAGTGTTTTTTTGATTGGACAGCTTGGTCCAAACCATCCACAGAGCTCAAGCCTCTAACACAGAGTAGAGGCTGTTGCAGCTCTGGTCTCACTATGTTAGGTTACACAAGCAGTGGGGAAGCTCGCTGCTCTGTAACCTACCTTAGCTGTCAAAAGCCGGACGCATCGCCGCCAGAGGAGCCTGCAGTTATCCAGCAAGACAGCCACTCCAGCACACATTCAGAGGATCATCCCACAGCCCTGTACCCAGGCATTACAGGAGCCCATCACCGTCGTTGAGAGCCAGCCTTCACTTTCCTCGCGGTGAGTTACAGAATCTCCTCCTTTTCTTGCTCACCCACCTCATCTCACCTTGCTTTATTTGTTTACCTCTGCTCTATCTGGTTGGACCACCACATCACCCATCCTAAGAGGGACCACCTCCCGCAACTGCTTCATTCCATCACACGGCCGTCCTAAAAGCGAATGATCTACCAACCTAGGTGAGTACATCACTTATCCCTCTCTTCAGACCTCGCCACATTTATTGCGCCAGGTAGTGGCGCTTCCGTTCTCCAATTTTTGTTTCCTTTAGTACACCTGTTGGACACCACTGTCCGAACACCATGGAAGCTGCACACCCACAGAGCAATAAAGACGCTTCTATTTTTCTTCAAAAATAAACCCCCTACCCACACCCCCTCGCCCCCTCCTCCAAACTCTCTACACAAAAAATTCCCCCACACTCCAATCACGAACGGCGTACCCACCAAATACCACCACTCACCCAACCTTTGATGAGCGCCACACATGGGGTAAATCTCTCTGAACTTTCCATTAGAATTATTAGAACTATTCTTGTGTCTAACTCCCCTATACGAATCTGGTCCCAGATTTTAGTAGTACCTTCACTTGACTTCCAGTGCCCCTGGCAGAGCCAAAGTATGAACAGAACTTGCAGTATTCTATAACTCCCTTCTGTCCCCTTCCCCATGAACTCTCAGGTCACTAGTTGAACAGTAGAGTGCTCACAGGTCCCTAAGGCACTGTGGAAATCAATATATGTACAAACACCTGGAGGTGCTTGCTTGACATGTAGGGGCCATCTTACTATATGACAAAGATGACATAGGTGTGCTTTGTCTGAAAGTAAAACAAAAAATGCTTTACTTGATTGAAAAATCGATTCAGTTTCAAATTTCTTTGTTTAGAAATGTCCTCTTATAATAATACACAGGCTGCTAGTCATACTGTTTCTTCTAGAAACAGCAGGAACAATTAATTTAATTTCCATCTGTTTCAACGTGATGAGTTGACTATACCCCATATCTCTCGGAACATAGCCAAATAGTTTGTCCAGCTAATTGGAAAACTCCCAGTTAGCGCAATACTTTACATAAATTAATTTTCTATTTTAAAGCAACATTTTTCTCTATATTCCAAATACTGTGAGCATAAAGATTCTTGAGTATTAGACGAAAAGATTAAACTGTTTTAGGTGGAATCACCAAGTTATAATCTTTGAGTTCTATGAACTCCTTTATCCCAATCTTTTCATATCTTTTTTTGCTTTTGTTTTCTTTCATATGTATCCTTTTTTAATGCCTTGTAACAAATATATAAACACATTTTAAAAATGTTCCACTCTTTACCCAAAAGTAATAATGTTAGGGCTGCCATTTCTGCTCACTGCTTCAGTCACTGTTTGCATGGACATTCAGGCTAGTTAACTCCATCATGCTGGGGATTGTGCATTGGTACCATGCCATTCACTGTGAATAGCACAGTAATGCACTACTTAGTGTTCATTACACATAATAGTGCATGCATTTTTGGTGCATTAGGCTGCTCATTCAAACAACACAGCGTAATGTGTGCACCAATGCAGTGCAACAGTGTGAACGTGACCTCAAGCTCCATTAATCTCAGCTTTGTTGGCATCTTTGACTTTGGTGCCAGAGGACCTTGTCCCAGCACTAGTTAATACACTTACGAATTAGCACTTAAAATTTTGTGAATTTACAATTCACTGTGATAGTTGTCTGTATGAGGCGTATGTTGACCTTGCAATTCAAAGAATACTTGCAAGTGTTTTGCAGACTTCCCAGGCACTCACCCAAACTTTTGATGCTTCTGATTACACTTCAGAAATTCTAAGTACATGATTTAATGACTGAGCAATTTGCTGGGCATGAGGATCTTTTCATACTTTCTGCCTCCTCTGCAATTATAATATCATTTTGTTTAGCTTCAAAGATAGTTTGGCACATGTACTCCAAAAACTGGTTGGTCTATAACATACTTTTATGACATGTATTTGCTAAAGTACTGTGTATCATAGACCACTGGCATTTGTTTATATAAAATACTTGTTCTCACCTATTTATCCTTTATTGCACCTTGTTTCTTTCCTGCAGCTTTGTGGGCACCATTTCCTGTCTGTATGCACTCCAGTGATGGCAATATAGCATTTCCCAGAGCCAGTTTCCCGATGGTGATAATCAGGGCCGTCCCCGCAATGAAGCAGCCTGAGGTGGTTGCCCCAGGTGGCATCTCATTGGGTCATGTGGAACCTGTGCATTCCTGCCACCCCCTTTCTAGTCAGGTGGCTAAGAGCTCATTCTCCCCATGTTTGTGTGTGTTTACTTCTGATGCTGTAGTGTCCTGCCACAATTCAAATACATATGTATACTTTCATATCCCACCTCAACCTAACCACTGAACCATCACATTCGCAAACAATTCATCCCCACACAGCTACCTCCTCATGTATCATTTCCCCCTCCTCTTTCACATTGTAAGCCCTCAGGGGCAGGGCCCTCCTTACCAACTTGTCTTGAATTGTATTGTAATGTCTTCCTTACATTGTAAAGCGCTGCACAAACTGTTGGCGCTATATAAATACTATGTAATAATAATAATAATAATTAGAAAATAGATTATACAGTTTTTGGGTGCAGGAACTACACTTTCTGTAGGAGCCATTCACACGCTAGACTTGCTGATCCAGGACACAATAGTAAAAATAGTAAAAGCAAAACTTTGCACCCCTGATCCTCAATTTTTAACCCAATTGTACAGGGCCCTTCAAAACACGTAAAAAGGCACCTGTTAGGACAGAAAGATGGAAATGGCTACTAAAAATTGTTTTTGTGGGTACAAACCCTGAGCCTCCAATCTTCATCTTTGCTTTAATATATGACTATGTTAGGATAAAAACCTATTTCAATTTAAAAATATACTGTAACCTTACCTCCCCAGTGCTGACTCACTGTTCGTTGCTCTATCACAACCACCACCAACATATATGAAATATTGGCTGGTGTCAGAACTCTGTTTGGCCCATTACATATCACACTCCTCCCAACTGCAGAATTTAAGACAAGCCCATTAACATGTTTTTAAAGATCAGAACAGTTGTTTCTTTAGAAACTTTAAACCTTTTTTTTACTGGAGTTCTTAAGCTGGTGATTTTATAAACATTAAAATAACCTGATTAAAAGGTGGTTATTTATATAATATTTAATTGCAAACACTTTATTGATTGACACTTATCATTTGCATAATTTGATTAATTATAAGGACAACAACATCAATGCATATGGATGAAACATAACTATTTAAATGTACATGCAGGAAGACAAGAGGATATTTATGTTGCCAGAAAAAACAGAGAGGAATCACCATTTAAATGTTGTCTTACCGACAGATTGGAAAGCCTGCACCTAACACGTGTCAAGCCATCTTTCTGAGCAGGCTGATTTAAATTGCCTGCCATGAATAATGTGAAGATGAAACCTATTATTTGAAAATAGTGTTATGCACTCCTAAGAACGGTATTTTAAATAGTTGATTATCACTTAATTGCGGAAAAAGAAAAATATGTTTGTAACCATATTATTTTGTCTAGCATTATGTTATGATCAGCTTGTGTCATGAAAGTATGACAGATAAATGACACTTAAATATAATGCTTGCTACAGTACAAGTCAAATTGAGCATGCATGTCAGGAACAATGTGATTTGTTATATAAATGACTGAGTATTTATAAATGGAAATATTTTATCTACTCTGGTTAACTGAATTTTTAAACACTTTTAGAAATTGTAATTTATAAAATGTCTCTCAGTGATTTCAGATGTCTTCCTTAGAGATACACACACACACACACCTAGATGGGCTTTTTTTTTTTCTACATTTGAACTGTGTAACTATCAACTGGCTTCCTGATGATGACAATCATGTGGGACAATGTGATGCACCTGAGGCACATGTGACAAGTTGACAACAAAGGAACACAACTGGCAGAGAGTTTAATCCCATCAAAGGAAGTGATGTGTTTTCCCCATAGTTCTCTTTATGGTCACGGGAGGACATATAGTAACCTCCTCCAGTGACCCAAAGCTCTGTATATCGTGGGCTATTCCCCGCGATATACGGTGTGCCGCAGCCGGGACGGATCCCGACAATACTGTTGCTATCCACCCAGTGATCACTTCCAATCTGTCGACAGTGATCACTTCCTGATCATCTCCCTGCAGAGAGTGGCAACAGCTTCTTTGTCACAGGTCAGCTCTAACTATGAGGATGAGTGGAAATCACTCACCTCATAGTTCTCCTTTCACAAGCACCTTCATAGCAACATCATCAGGTATTTTTTAAAAAGTTGCAGATTTTAAAATATTGAAAATGCCTTTTGAAATTATATTAACTTGCTAAAGCTTATATAAGATTTCAGTGATTGGGATTTCAGATACTTTAAATTGCTTTTAAATGTAATACAATTAAATTCCAACTAAAACTGCCTATAGTGTGTTGGACTGCTGTCATGATACATCGATAATATGTCATAAGAAAAGCTCAACAGAGTTTACAGACTGCGGATTCTTTTATTATAATTCTCTGGGCAGTGACTTATGCAGCATCATTTTTTGTATTACTAACATGTAAGGATGATAACAGAATATGTCTGCATTCTACAGAACATAAACTGTTGTCTTTGGCTGGCTGAAAGTGCCCAAGATGCTTAAGTTTTTATTTCAATGCATATATCAAAGGTGCAGTTATAGATGTTTCATTAATAGCAGCACAAAGCGAATGTCAATTCAATAGTGTGACGCTCAAAAGAGGTTTCCGCCACACAGTCCTTATCTCACTGTCCTCTCTATTTAGATCTGATGTTTCTCCCTATAAAAGTGTAATAAAGTGTTCACTAGTGGACTGAGACACCAGAGATAGTTTGCTACTGAATAAAATAATGATATAAATAATGATAATAATGAAGCTAGCAGTTCAGTAAAAAGTCCAGATATAAAGCATAGTGATTAAAGTGACAGAAAGGCAACTTTCTCCTTCAAACAGTATGAGACAAGTCAGGTGAAAAGATATAGCAATTAGTCCCCAAAAGTCCCAATTTTTCATTCATTCCGCAGTGTTGTGTGCCTATGACGCAGCCACCATAGTAGTGAAGGTGCAACCTATCATTGAGCAACTCTTCTTGTTCCTAGACCCAACACTCTGATAACACCTTTATTATAACCCCTTAATCACTAGCAGGAGTGGCAAGGATATGCCTCCAATTATATCCAAGTCCTCATCAGCACCTGCACAGCTGGACTTGGGGCGTGTTCGCACCACTTACAGTGTTAAGTAGCACCAGCGCGGTTAGCTGCTAGAATGCACTGTATCACATATTAAACTCCCCCCTGCGTTCTGGGGCGGGAGGTGACATGGAGGTGCATTGAAGTCAATGGCACCACAGCTATTCAATCCACCCGCAGTGCGGTTGCCCGCACCAGAACGCGTGGAACATCAATGCCTGTGTCCCAGTCCAGTGTGATCAAAAACAATTGTGCATGCAGCATTTTGTCTGATCCCACTGGACCAGAATGCAGGCATTGATGTGCCACGGGTTCTGGTGCAGGCAATTCTCACCCCAGAATGCAGGGAGCTGGCCAGGATGCACTCCAGTGCGTTCCAGCAGCGAATCATGCTGGAACGCGCTGGAACGCACTGCAACTGGTGTGAACTGGCCTTTAAAGTGTATTTCCTTTTTTTGCACCCAAATTGGGATAACACCAACTTCATATTGGTTACATGTTCCCATTTATATAACATAACTTGAAAAATAAAACTTGTGTCTTACCTTTTTAAATGCTCTTTTCTGAAAACTACAGAACTGAAAACTCCTACTTAGCCTCTCTTTCTCTGTAATGTTTATTGGAATGAGAGGTGGGGCGACTGGGGGGTAATATTTGCCATAATTACCCTGTCTGTACTGTTCTGGCGGATTTCATTATCATTTGTTAACCAGATGTACAGAACTGTCTAATAACACAGGATTAAAGATCAAGATGTGGGTGGTACATTAAATGATAATGACTGTCTCTCAATCCCTCCAGTCTTTCCCTAATCTCCAAATTGCTATCTTTTCAAAGCAATATAAATTTCCCCTTTAGAATCCTGGTCCTACGAAACTTCTAAAAAGGTAAGAAAATGATTTTTAGGTATGCAGTGTGAATGGGAAGACAAACATATACAGGGGTTTCTCAAACTTGACCTCATAGAGGTAGAAATGCACTCTATGGAGGATGCTTATGAACTGTTAATGGTACATTTTTAATGTTGCTTTGTTACATTATGCTGTGGTAAGGAAGGCCACACTTAAATTTTAAGAATAAGTCCACTTATAATAAAGTAAACTTCTACAACAGTTGCAAGTAACAGCAACAAAAAAAATCCATCAGGAAAGATGGATAAAAGACTCTTTAAAGTGTATGCAAATAATTTTTTGTTTCATTTTTTTTAGTTTTGAATAGAGTACAAAGAGGTTAGACAATTTGTTACGTTTTTACTGATGTCTATGTATCCAGTTCAGAGGTTTTACCCCTTAATTTATCCTGGTGTTCATCGACACAAAGACAGGAAGTGATGGATGCACGCCCCCTTCATCAGAACCTAGATAGGAAATATGTACTGCACCAGCGTCCTCTGCCCCTATGTGTTCAACAGGTTTATGAATTTCTGGGGCACGCCCCCTTCATCAGAACCTACCTAGGTTCTGATAAAGGGGGCGTGCCCCAGAAATGTGTAAACCTGTTGAACACATAGAGGCAGAGGATGCTGGTGCAATACATCTTTCCAGATTGTCTTTGCTAGAGGTTCCGGGTTCCCATCGATTTCTACATGCTTTTATTCTACCGACTTTTTGTAAGTACAGCCTAAAGCTGCGTGTTTTATTATTAAATTAAATTTTTACACTATGGAGGAGCCCTTTTTCGTTTTTTGTTTCTCAGATTGGCCGTCTATTTGAGCTGTGGGAGCTGCCTCTTCAGTTTTTCTAATATATTTCTAATATAAGAGCAACTGAAAGGCTTGTGGTACCATTCAAAGAAGGCTCCTCATAACATCACCATTCATCATGAGCAGAGGCTGTTTCCTTATCAGTTTGTGATCATAGATTGATAAACCTTAGTAGAGTTATAATATTCAAGTACCAATACCACAGCTGATATAATATAGTGCTGAATACTTTTTGGTCTTAAATTAAATGAGTTTAAAAATAATAATTGTAGGGCTGTGCAAATTAACGATTAATTTCTCGATTAATCGTTAATTTTTTTGATCGATTACATTTTTTTTTTAAACTTTCTGCACGAGCGCCAGCAATGAAGTAATAAAATGAACTAGGATCACACTAATCCAGCACATTATTATTCTGAGTTGCCCCTCTCAAGCGGCGGTCATATTGAGTGGGGCACGTGAGATTAATAACGTGCTGGATTAGTGTGATACTAGTTCATTTTATTACTTCATTGCTGTGCTGTATGTGTATAGGCCAATGTAGTTGGATCTGTATGTGCGTTTTAATTAATCGTAATTAATTGATTAATCGATTAAAAAGAATTTCGATTAATCGAACACGAAAATTTTAATCAGTAACAGCCCTAAATAATCGCAGTTCCTGGAAGCTCACAATTACACTCAGAAACAGGGTGGTCAGAAGATCGTTTGGTACACAAACTACTGTAATCAAGAGTAATCTGAGTGATTTGGTTTATTATTTTTTAAATGAATTCTGGAAGTAACTTTAATTTACTCCATGTAACCTGGGTTTAATCCAACAGTAAGTGTAAATACAATTTTAAAAAATGTAGCAATTATTTAAATTGTCCTGGAACTAAAGATAAAGATAAAGATGCTAAAGATAAATAAAACTAATATAACATCAGACAAAAGGCACTATAATAATAAAAAAGTAAAATATCAGAAAATAATATCAGATTAATGATTAACAACACTGAGGTCCCTAATAGAAAATTAAAAACAGCAAAGCTACGAAAATAACAGAAAGCATTCAGACCTTTCAAGGTACCTTGATGAAACATTTGACATTTTGCGTCAAGAAAATACAGAAACTTCAACATTGTACAGAAATCTTCCAGCTTTGTCATGCTGCTCTTCATCACATGATAACAGGCATGTCCCTGTTAAATTGCCTTAAATCTGTTCCCAATTCAGGCTTCAGGAAATTTGACAGTTAAGTAACCACTGCATCAAAAAAAAAAAAAAAAAGATATATACGAACTACTACCCTTTGAAGTATCTCTCAAATCAAAACTGTTGCTATTGAACATACATTTTCATAAATTTCAAGCTCAACCAAAAGTTGATTTGCATCCCTGCTGCATTCTATTCTTTCTTAAGCTATGCTCCTAAAATGTTGTTCTTATGTGTAATGTTAACTCAAAGGTTATCTGCAATACTTATAGATGGTGACATGGTAATTACTTCCTAATAATTACATTTCAGTAATGATAAAAGGAGTGAATGTCTCAAAAACTGCTTTCCTGATAATGAGCATGGTTTGTCTCTTCTCCAAAATGTTTTCAGTATGGGGTTTGAGGTTAACTGATTTCCTCCTAAAAAAGCAGAGAAAAATGTTCCAGGCATACTGTAATCCGATGAGTCTGAACACACATCTATAAATGTCCCCAGATACATGGTAATTTTGACAATTTGGGATAAGCTTCGGTGCAAATATTTTTTCAAACTAACAGCATCAGCACCATCAACATCTTGGACTGAATAGTGGTGCAGAATGATACAAAAATTAAAAATAATTTCATAGATTTTGCAAGAGCACAACCTGACCATAGATTAGAACTCCAGGCAAATATGTTTGCTTATTTTTTGTTTTTTTTGTTTTAGATGACATGAGCAAAATTTGAATCTGTATTTATGGTTGTGTGGTCTCCTTTAATGTTTTTATTGAATTCATTTTTCATATACAAACATAATTTATTACATCAAAAAGCATGTACAACATAACACTCCAGACAAAATAAACCTCAATGACTTTGTTACACCTTCCCTGTATTATTAAAGACAGACCTTTTAACTATCAAAATAGCGTAACATTGTATACTAATAAAGATCAACTTTACATCTAGGATGTACTATGCTGTTTGGTGCCTCTTCCAATTAGGGAATCGGCACTGGAACATTGTGAAAGCAAAACACCTTTCACCCTGGCGAATAAGTTTGTGTCCTTCGCCAGGACAAAAATGAAAAAAGAGGAAAGAAAGAAAAAAAAAAAAAAGAAGAACACAAAAAAATAAAAACTGGGTAAACAAGGAAAAAGAAACAAGAAAAAATTTGCAGACTCCTCAGCTCCGACCATCTAAAACCATGTTTTGACGTGGGGATACCAATGCCGCTCAAGGTTGACTCGAGATTCCCAAGCAACTTAACCAAGGTGCCCATACCATTTTAAAATGAGCATATCTATCTTGTAAAATGCGAAGTAATTTCTCATGGGTCATAATCCAATTTATTTTGGATAGTACCATATGAAATGGAACCGATTCAGATTTCCAGGCCCGAGCGATTGAAATCTTAGCCGCTAAAAGAAAAAAAGATAAGTTTGCCTTGCGTTTTTGAAATCCCAGGAATCGGTTAATTTAAGAGTAGGTACTGTGGATCTCTCGGAACACGGATCGGAAGGATCCGAAAAAGCAGGGCAAAAAATTTGTTCCAAAAAGGGTGCAGTTTTGGGCAATGGCACCAAATGTGGGGCATAGTGCCTGATTGGTTACATCCTCTGTAGCAGAGAGGGCTAGTCCCCAGGAACAGAGGCCAACCTGGCTGGTACTAGATACCATCAAGAGAAAACCTTGTAGTTAGCCTCTAATAGAGCAATATTCAGTAATCCCAAAGTCAAACGCGTGGTACATTGTTGCCATTCCTCTATTGTAAGTTCTGCCCCTAGTTCAGATTCCCATGCAACATATATGCCAATTTAGTAAAGGGGCCTAGCTGCGACACATATATAAGGGAGATCCCCCCTTGACCCGCTCCTCCCAAGCACCATCGTTCATAATGTGTTAGTAGTTGGAGTCCACTCTTAGAAATCTGTAGCGAGTGTAGATAATGTTGTATTTGTCTAAATCTAAACATTTCCAATTGTGGCATCTGAAGTGTATGTTGACAATACAATATAGAAAGAGAGATTGGCTTGTGGGACCACCATTGGAAAGCTTTGGTCTGCAGTCCACATGGTTGTGTGGTCTCCACTGGGCAGATGCCTCCTCACTTCCTGGCCCAGTGAGAGAAAAAAGTTGCCATTGCTGACCTTATTCTGAAGATGGTAGTTGCCTGGTTATTTAGCTGACCTTCTAGATTCCAAATGTAAAGTGATACTAAACTTAGGAGGCAAATCCTAAAAATGCATTCAAGTACATGAACTATTAACAATACTGTACCTTATTTATGCATCACTCACCTGTGAGATCTGTATATAATAATCGGGTATTCATATTTAATACCATTTTGAGAAATGTACTAGTGCAATCTATATGTATTTAAAAGCAGGTAAGAGTATAGCAGTTTGTATAAATTATATACAAGCAATGTCTGCAACTTTCTGTAAGTGCATGTCCAGTCAAAATTTGTTTTGTATAAAATGGGGAAGGATTATAACCTCCACCCCGATTTACTATCCTGTGCTCCACTAGAGAGATATCACCTCCTATGTCACCAGGAAGAAAGTTAGCTTTTTATTGTTGTCCCATGTCCCTTTTGCAGATTTTCCCTCACTTCCTGCCTTGTAAAAGCATTGTCACAGGATAAAAATTGAGGGAGAATCTCTGAAATCGAGCCCTTTTGTGATATTATTAGGCACAACATATAACTTTGAAAAAATAACCCTCAGGAACAAAGTCCGTCACAGACTGGAAATGTTAAGCTAATCACCCACTGTTGAGTAAATATCGGTAGTTCCCTACTCAAGCATACCTATACGGTTTTAGGGTTCATAGGATATTTGATCTTTTTCTAAAAGCCTATCTGCAGGTGCCTTTGGTCAGATACCTTTTGTAAGCAGTCTTTTTAGTAACTTTTTAGCCATAATAAACTTAAAAATGTCATTGCCAGTTGCAGTCTGAACTTTATATGTATTTATTTTCAATTTAAGAAAAAAAAATGTCAGCATGGAATAACCTTGTTCAGGGAAAAATGTGCATGTAAAAATAACAATTAAAAATAAAGACATTCCATTTGAAGAAGATTATAAGGTTCTGGATTATAATGCCATTTTAACATATAAAGTAATTGAGTACAGTCCATAAAATCTATGGGATGAAAAATACACTGTGATAATACTCATCATAAATGACTAAAATAAGTTCTCAAAATGTGAAATATATGTTATGTTACAAAGAAGAGAAAAAAATGCAGACTCAGCATTGCTATAACTATAAATAGTCTGGTTGTCTAAGTGAATGTACGCAAGGGCTAAGTGAATGGACACACAGGCTTTAGCTATTAGGAGTCATTGTTCTTGTCTAAGCTCATAAACACATGGATTTGTTTTGCTTTGGGGCTATCCCAACTGTCCTAATCTGAGCCATTTTTTGGTTGTATATACTGTAACTCCATTTATCTGATCTGATCCAAACTCTTGACTGATAAATGAACAGCGCTTATGAATAAGCCAGCACCACCACACAACAAATGATGAAATATTAGCTATAAAACGATCAGTTGAACTTTCTAAAAGAGACTTTTTTTTAAAAATGCAGTAAAACGGTTATCTTAACAGACTCCCTACATAACCTCAATACAATTTTATAAAAATAAGCAACCTATGAAACAAAACACTTTAAAGGGAAACTTCGTAGAATTGAAGCCAGCACTTTTTTTTTTAGTTTTGGATAAAGTACATAAGGGTGTCAAACCCTATCAGAAATTATTGAAGCCAATATGGGTTTAGGGTCAGTGACTTTATAAAGGCAATGAATCAGTATGACAGCCAGGCAAATAAAATTTTTAGAAGGAGAGGTCAGCATTGGCAGTCACCAATGTTCTTTCAGTATAAGTTTCCTTTTATGGCATATAAGGTAGTAAGTTCAGTTAGTGTGGCTTCATACAATGACATTTAAGGTTATTTGAGAATAAAGTTGGAAAGTTCCCTGCAGCTATATTAAACAGGTATATTTTTTGCTGAGGTGCTTTGGTACATTTTAAGGTCCTGGCATAAGGATACTTTCCTTATTTGCATTTATGAATGACCTCTTCCTTTGATATCCTTTATAATTAATTCAATATGTTGTTGAGATAAGCAACTTTTGACACTTCATTTAAATTTGAGAGCAGGACAGGTGCCAAAGATGATATTATTCTAAGTTTCAACTTCAATAGAACAAAGGAAATGTCTTTTTCAATAAGTTAAAAGAAAATATGAAATCATAGGAAGTGTAAGTTTATTAAAGTGGAACTAGCATAAAAAAAACTTTAAATGTCTTTCAAAGTTCAGAGTTTTTAAACAGTTAGTGTATTTTAAACATTAACTGGACTCTGTTTATATACTGCATGGGATTGATTTAGTTAAGGCAAATAGGCTGTTCCCTTTGCAAGGGGATTTTCACTTGGTCTGGGAATTTACCCTTGCAAATTAAACAGCCTATTTGCCTCCAGCAAAGTCAACTCTGCTGGTTGGTTTTCAGTTCTTATCAATGTCACCTAGGAGCAATGGGTTTTGAATGCAGTTTGCATACCTTCCTCTGATCTTTGCAGGTACCATCCATATGAGAGAGTTTTCCCCATATATCACCCGTATGAAATCAACATTTCTACCCTATGGATCTGTATGTGCGTTTTAATTAATCGTAATTAATTGATTAATCGATTAAAAAGAATTTCGATTAATCGAACACGAAAATTTTAATCAGTAACAGCCCTAAATAATCGCAGTTCCTGGAAGCTCACAATTACACTCAGAAACAGGGTGGTCAGAAGATCGTTTGGTACACAAACTACTGTAATCAAGAGTAATCTGAGTGATTTGGTTTATTATTTTTTAAATGAATTCTGGAAGTAACTTTAATTTACTCCATGTAACCTGGGTTTAATCCAACAGTAAGTGTAAATACAATTTTAAAAAATGTAGCAATTATTTAAATTGTCCTGGAACTAAAGATAAAGATAAAGATGCTAAAGATAAATAAAACTAATATAACATCAGACAAAAGGCACTATAATAATAAAAAAGTAAAATATCAGAAAATAATATCAGATTAATGATTAACAACACTGAGGTCCCTAATAGAAAATTAAAAACAGCAAAGCTACGAAAATAACAGAAAGCATTCAGACCTTTCAAGGTACCTTGATGAAACATTTGACATTTTGCGTCAAGAAAATACAGAAACTTCAACATTGTACAGAAATCTTCCAGCTTTGTCATGCTGCTCTTCATCACATGATAACAGGCATGTCCCTGTTAAATTGCCTTAAATCTGTTCCCAATTCAGGCTTCAGGAAATTTGACAGTTAAGTAACCACTGCATCAAAAAAAAAAAAGAAAAGATATATACGAACTACTACCCTTTGAAGTATCTCTCAAATCAAAACTGTTGCTATTGAACATACATTTTCATAAATTTCAAGCTCAACCAAAAGTTGATTTGCATCCCTGCTGCATTCTATTCTTTCTTAAGCTATGCTCCTAAAATGTTGTTCTTATGTGTAATGTTAACTCAAAGGTTATCTGCAATACTTATAGATGGTGACATGGTAATTACTTCCTAATAATTACATTTCAGTAATGATAAAAGGAGTGAATGTCTCAAAAACTGCTTTCCTGATAATGAGCATGGTTTGTCTCTTCTCCAAAATGTTTTCAGTATGGGGTTTGAGGTTAACTGATTTCCTCCTAAAAAAGCAGAGAAAAATGTTCCAGGCATACTGTAATCCGATGAGTCTGAACACACATCTATAAATGTCCCCAGATACATGGTAATTTTGACAATTTGGGATAAGCTTCGGTGCAAATATTTTTTCAAACTAACAGCATCAGCACCATCAACATCTTGGACTGAATAGTGGTGCAGAATGATACAAAAATTAAAAATAATTTCATAGATTTTGCAAGAGCACAACCTGACCATAGATTAGAACTCCAGGCAAATATGTTTGCTTATTTTTTGTTTTTTTTGTTTTAGATGACATGAGCAAAATTTGAATCTGTATTTATGGTTGTGTGGTCTCCTTTAATGTTTTTATTGAATTCATTTTTCATATACAAACATAATTTATTACATCAAAAAGCATGTACAACATAACACTCCAGACAAAATAAACCTCAATGACTTTGTTACACCTTCCCTGTATTATTAAAGACAGACCTTTTAACTATCAAAATAGCGTAACATTGTATACTAATAAAGATCAACTTTACATCTAGGATGTACTATGCTGTTTGGTGCCTCTTCCAATTAGGGAATCGGCACTGGAACATTGTGAAAGCAAAACACCTTTCACCCTGGCGAATAAGTTTGTGTCCTTCGCCAGGACAAAAATGAAAAAAGAGGAAAGAAAGAAAAAAAAAAAAAAGAAGAACACAAAAAAATAAAAACTGGGTAAACAAGGAAAAAGAAACAAGAAAAAATTTGCAGACTCCTCAGCTCCGACCATCTAAAACCATGTTTTGACGTGGGGATACCAATGCCGCTCAAGGTTGACTCGAGATTCCCAAGCAACTTAACCAAGGTGCCCATACCATTTTAAAATGAGCATATCTATCTTGTAAAATGCGAAGTAATTTCTCATGGGTCATAATCCAATTTATTTTGGATAGTACCATATGAAATGGAACCGATTCAGATTTCCAGGCCCGAGCGATTGAAATCTTAGCCGCTAAAAGAAAAAAAGATAAGTTTGCCTTGCGTTTTTGAAATCCCAGGAATCGGTTAATTTAAGAGTAGGTACTGTGGATCTCTCGGAACACGGATCGGAAGGATCCGAAAAAGCAGGGCAAAAAATTTGTTCCAAAAAGGGTGCAGTTTTGGGCAATGGCACCAAATGTGGGGCATAGTGCCTGATTGGTTACATCCTCTGTAGCAGAGAGGGCTAGTCCCCAGGAACAGAGGCCAACCTGGCTGGTACTAGATACCATCAAGAGAAAACCTTGTAGTTAGCCTCTAATAGAGCAATATTCAGTAATCCCAAAGTCAAACGCGTGGTACATTGTTGCCATTCCTCTATTGTAAGTTCTGCCCCTAGTTCAGATTCCCATGCAACATATATGCCAATTTAGTAAAGGGGCCTAGCTGCGACACATATATAAGGGAGATCCCCCCTTGACCCGCTCCTCCCAAGCACCATCGTTCATAATGTGTTAGTAGTTGGAGTCCACTCTTAGAAATCTGTAGCGAGTGTAGATAATGTTGTATTTGTCTAAATCTAAACATTTCCAATTGTGGCATCTGAAGTGTATGTTGACAATACAATATAGAAAGAGAGATTGGCTTGTGGGACCACCATTGGAAAGCTTTGGTCTGCAGTCCACATGGTTGTGTGGTCTCCACTGGGCAGATGCCTCCTCACTTCCTGGCCCAGTGAGAGAAAAAAGTTGCCATTGCTGACCTTATTCTGAAGATGGTAGTTGCCTGGTTATTTAGCTGACCTTCTAGATTCCAAATGTAAAGTGATACTAAACTTAGGAGGCAAATCCTAAAAATGCATTCAAGTACATGAACTATTAACAATACTGTACCTTATTTATGCATCACTCACCTGTGAGATCTGTATATAATAATCGGGTATTCATATTTAATACCATTTTGAGAAATGTACTAGTGCAATCTATATGTATTTAAAAGCAGGTAAGAGTATAGCAGTTTGTATAAATTATATACAAGCAATGTCTGCAACTTTCTGTAAGTGCATGTCCAGTCAAAATTTGTTTTGTATAAAATGGGGAAGGATTATAACCTCCACCCCGATTTACTATCCTGTGCTCCACTAGAGAGATATCACCTCCTATGTCACCAGGAAGAAAGTTAGCTTTTTATTGTTGTCCCATGTCCCTTTTGCAGATTTTCCCTCACTTCCTGCCTTGTAAAAGCATTGTCACAGGATAAAAATTGAGGGAGAATCTCTGAAATCGAGCCCTTTTGTGATATTATTAGGCACAACATATAACTTTGAAAAAATAACCCTCAGGAACAAAGTCCGTCACAGACTGGAAATGTTAAGCTAATCACCCACTGTTGAGTAAATATCGGTAGTTCCCTACTCAAGCATACCTATACGGTTTTAGGGTTCATAGGATATTTGATCTTTTTCTAAAAGCCTATCTGCAGGTGCCTTTGGTCAGATACCTTTTGTAAGCAGTCTTTTTAGTAACTTTTTAGCCATAATAAACTTAAAAATGTCATTGCCAGTTGCAGTCTGAACTTTATATGTATTTATTTTCAATTTAAGAAAAAAAAATGTCAGCATGGAATAACCTTGTTCAGGGAAAAATGTGCATGTAAAAATAACAATTAAAAATAAAGACATTCCATTTGAAGAAGATTATAAGGTTCTGGATTATAATGCCATTTTAACATATAAAGTAATTGAGTACAGTCCATAAAATCTATGGGATGAAAAATACACTGTGATAATACTCATCATAAATGACTAAAATAAGTTCTCAAAATGTGAAATATATGTTATGTTACAAAGAAGAGAAAAAAATGCAGACTCAGCATTGCTATAACTATAAATAGTCTGGTTGTCTAAGTGAATGTACGCAAGGGCTAAGTGAATGGACACACAGGCTTTAGCTATTAGGAGTCATTGTTCTTGTCTAAGCTCATAAACACATGGATTTGTTTTGCTTTGGGGCTATCCCAACTGTCCTAATCTGAGCCATTTTTTGGTTGTATATACTGTAACTCCATTTATCTGATCTGATCCAAACTCTTGACTGATAAATGAACAGCGCTTATGAATAAGCCAGCACCACCACACAACAAATGATGAAATATTAGCTATAAAACGATCAGTTGAACTTTCTAAAAGAGACTTTTTTTAAAAAATGCAGTAAAACGGTTATCTTAACAGACTCCCTACATAACCTCAATACAATTTTATAAAAATAAGCAACCTATGAAACAAAACACTTTAAAGGGAAACTTCGTAGAATTGAAGCCAGCACTTTTTTTTTTAGTTTTGGATAAAGTACATAAGGGTGTCAAACCCTATCAGAAATTATTGAAGCCAATATGGGTTTAGGGTCAGTGGCTTTATAAAGGCAATGAATCAGTATGACAGCCAGGCAAATAAAATTTTTAGAAGGAGAGGTCAGCATTGGCAGTCACCAATGTTCTTTCAGTATAAGTTTCCTTTTATGGCATATAAGGTAGTAAGTTCAGTTAGTGTGGCTTCATACAATGACATTTAAGGTTATTTGAGAATAAAGTTGGAAAGTTCCCTGCAGCTATATTAAACAGGTATATTTTTTGCTGAGGTGCTTTGGTACATTTTAAGGTCCTGGCATAAGGATACTTTCCTTATTTGCATTTATGAATGACCTCTTCCTTTGATATCCTTTATAATTAATTCAATATGTTGTTGAGATAAGCAACTTTTGACACTTCATTTAAATTTGAGAGCAGGACAGGTGCCAAAGATGATATTATTCTAAGTTTCAACTTCAATAGAACAAAGGAAATGTCTTTTTCAATAAGTTAAAAGAAAATATGAAATCATAGGAAGTGTAAGTTTATTAAAGTGGAACTAGCATAAAAAAAACTTTAAATGTCTTTCAAAGTTCAGAGTTTTTAAACAGTTAGTGTATTTTAAACATTAACTGGACTCTGTTTATATACTGCATGGGATTGATTTAGTTAAGGCAAATAGGCTGTTCCCTTTGCAAGGGGATTTTCACTTGGTCTGGGAATTTACCCTTGCAAATTAAACAGCCTATTTGCCTCCAGCAAAGTCAACTCTGCTGGTTGGTTTTCAGTTCTTATCAATGTCACCTAGGAGCAATGGGTTTTGAATGCAGTTTGCATACCTTCCTCTGATCTTTGCAGGTACCATCCATATGAGAGAGTTTTCCCCATATATCACCCGTATGAAATCAACATTTCTACCCTTTAACAAAGCCACAGATTCTCAGACATGCCCACTAATGTTATAGACATACGATCACTGTTGGCATCAACAGCATGAATCATGTAAGTGATGTCACTTTGTTTACAAACTTTGAAGGTGCAAGAGAGCAAGTTCCTTCCTAGATATACTGTAGTCTGATCACTCCGCTCCTCCTGCTCCTGCCTGCTGAGGGCTGTGCTGTCATTGCCTAGTGTCACATAGTATCCAAAAACACATTGTTTATAATTTTGCATTATTATAATTGTATATAGCAAACCCATGTACATCCTAGTGTGTACCCCTGAGTGTCCATGTACCCCAGGTTGGGAATAACTGCCCGAAAACATTTGTTAATCAACTGTTCTGCTAAGACACAAATATTATTGCTGGCTGTCTTTACAAATGTTATCTGGTTTCATCTACATGTAAAGGTCATATGTGTTATGTTTCTAACCTCAGCTTGTTTAGCATTTCTGAAAGATGTTGAATCCAGTGTTCACATTTTGAACTGGATCCTTCAAAACTGTATACATGCAAAGTGACCTGGTTTGAAACTCACCTCAAACTGATCTCAAATGTCTGTGTACTAATGCTGTGTTTTTATTTCCAGAAGCACATTAAAGTGACACTTAACTCAGGAGTTAGATCTTAAAACTGTATTCAAGTACCCCAAGTAGTAACAAAAATGTAGATGTGTGTATCATTCAGAGATGACTTGAGGATCTACAGCTGACTGATGCACAAATAATCTACATTTTTCTTAATAGTTAAGGTAATTGAATGCATTTTTAAGGATTAAATCCTGAGTTTAGTGTCACTTTAAGTAGAGAAAGCATATTTTTAATAATAACTATTATATTTATCATTTTAATACCAGCCATACTGTGTTCTATAGTTTACAGTGGAAAAAGTATTTTTTTTTCCCTGAGAGAGGTACTGATTTCTACATTACTGTATTTGACAGGGAATGCCAGCACACAAATAAGGAACTTAAAAGAAAGCTTTTAATGGAATAAATGGCAAGCAGGTTTTAATAACTATGTCAATCAAAGAATCAACAACTTTCTACAATTTCAAGATTGCATATATATGTTTTGCTTACTAAAATGGCACCATTTCGACACTTCTCTGCTTTAGGTAATACATCTTTCTAAAAACATCTTCTTTTACAAATATCATAACTCGCTGGAGTGTGAACAGCTTGTGGAAAGAGTGTGAACAGGTTTTGCAGTAGAGCAAGAATCAATGTAAACTCAATTCTAGGCATTACTCATAGAAAATAAATACTGTTTAACTAAAAGCATATTTTGTTCTCATATTTTTCCCCCTTTCCACAAATTTAAAGTAATAGTTTGGATATTTACTTCCTATGTAATATACTATAACTGTAATCTGAAATTGCTTGTTAGTACTTGTTAAATTAAAATTAGTTTCAGCTTTTCTGGATGCTAGAAATATACATTGTTGGACTGGCTAATCCAAACTCAAAAAGAAAAATTAAATGAGAACAGAGCTGTGGTTGTTGCCCATAGCAACTAATTTGAATGTGTACTTAATTTTTGAATAAAATTAATTGAAAAATCCAGATTGCTTGCTATTGGTAACAACTTTTTCTGTAGTTTTTAATAAAACAGCTCCATGTGACCACCTAGACTAAGGTTTCTAGCACATCTCCCAGAACAGCATCTAATTTCCTCCAAGGTGTTGCCAGATCAATCAGTGACAAATTAATGCAATTGCCTGGATGCAAATTGGTAAAAAATATTGTGCTAAGTATTGCATTTAAAGAGTCTAAAATATCTGACAGACAGCTAATCCATAAATAATGTCTAGCAGTGTAATATAAGGAACAAAAAAAAAAAAAACTGCATACTCTAAAAAGTTTCTAGTTCAATTAGTGCACCCAAAAGGTCTGATCTGTAGTCAATATTCTATATCTTGTCTATAAATTATATGATTAAAGCTGGCCCAAGACACTATGGACATCTGCAACCTATGAAGAGGGGTGGAGGTGGCATGCTGCAGCCACTTCTGGGACCAGTTTATCAGGGGGGAAACAACAAGAAACAGATACATTTTTCTAACATTTCCAATCTTCTTGAATGTCCCTAAATGTAGAGTTGCATGAGAGATAGGGATAAGGTTTGGGTTCACCACTACCATGGTTTTAAGGTGAATCTCGTCAGTTAGAGGTTTGCGGTCATGGTGAATTTTTTGCATGTCCTGTAAACTATGACCAGCAGGCATAGAAGGGCAAGTAAGGGGGTTTCTGTTTGATCTACCAACCCATTTGCTCCCTTTTTATAAAATGTTATTGGGGTATTTTTGTCTTTCAATTCTTTTTTTGTGGTTAATTTGAGGTCAGGTGCTTTAATGCACACATTTTTGTGTGTTTTATATGCATTTTGTTAGGCAACCCACTCATTTAAATGTACCTCAATACATGAAAAAAATAAGTCCTACACTATTCCTCTGAATGCCTCACTCCACATTGCACAGATAATTTGTACCTATGCATTGTGGTTCTCTATAGTGTACCGTATATATGCTTTGGGGGTGCAAGTAAGAATTGCACTAGAGTGTACATACTGTATACAGTAGGTTACTATGTGTTTTATGCTGAGCTGTAGTTCCCCTTTCCAAACCACCTCATTCTGTATACTCCGCAGTACATTTCCCATGCCACACCACCTCATTTTGTACACTGCACTGTTGCCTATTCTACAATGACTCTTCCTGTATGCTGCTTTATATATTCTTCATTCTGCACTGCCTCATTCTGAACTGTACATTCCTGATTCCACGCCATTTTTTTTCTGTACACCATGCTGTACCTTTGCAATCCCACCTCATTCTGCACTCTGTCCTGTACATTCCTTATTCCACATCACCTCATTGTCTACACCATGCTGTGCCTTTGCTATTCCATACCACCTCATTCTGTACACTGTGCTGTGCATTCCTTATTTTACACAGCCTCATTTTGTAAACCATTTTGGACATTTCCTATTTCACACCACCTCATTCTGTCTGCTGCATTGTGTTTTCCCTATTCCACACGGTCTTATCCTGTGTATTGTGCCTCATTTTCTATCCACTTACACCAATAATGGGGAATATTTTACTTTCATTGACACCAATGATGGGACTTATTTTAATCACATGGACTCTACTGACAGGACTTATTTTACTCCACTGACACGAACAGTGGGACTTATTTTACTCCAAATGACACTAACAATGGAACTGATTATATTGCCATAAAACCAATGATGGGACCTATTTATTCCCACTATGGGGTCTATTCACGAAGCTGCCGAGGGCAGCCGAGTGAATGACCGATCTTAAGTGAAGTGAGCCGAACACTGTTCGGCTATTCACTTCAGGCTGGTACAGCTAATTTCAGCCGTACATCGGCTGAAATCAGCCGTACATCGGCATTTGTTTCCACTTTTTGGATATACTGTGTAGATATATATATATATATTTCAACCTAAACTACACATATAATGTTACATAAATCCGGGGTTGCTAACTAAAAAGTGGAAACAAATTATCAACCAATCAACGTAATTGAAGTGTTGGTAATTGATTTTAATTCAGGTTCTCTCTGACTTAAGGTATTCACTTAAGGTACAATTGATTTAGTTTGCACTCTGGCATGCTTAATTAACATAACTTTACACCATGGTTCAGTTTAAGGGGAAATCTATTATGAGATGTTAATGCACAAAAACAAAAGAATGCCAAATGATGTTGATAATTTATGATAGCGCAGCAAGAAACCCCAAAAGGGACAGTCATATTAAATGAAAATGTAAGTGCAGCCGTATGTAAAATATTATGTTAGACACGGTGAAGCTGTTTGTGAATATAGATTATTGGAGTCCCTTATTTAATGGTGTCATAAGCATTCCATAACTGTTGAAAATTAACATCATTTGCAAATAATGCAGGTCATTCACCTAGGGGCATGCATAGACAAACCTGTAGAAAGTGTTAAATATAAATTATGAAATACTACATGTATTACATGTACTACTGTATTACTTTGCTGCAGTTCGTTTTAATTAGAATTTACTACATAAAGAACAATATTGATCTTACACCAGTAATGTGGTTTCCAGCAGCTTCTCAGCAGCTGCTCATTACCTGTCTGATCACATGCTGCATTATAACTCCTTAAGTAGAATGAAGCCAAGTAAAGGTTGCCTAATTTATATTAATTTAAATATTTAGCATCATTTTTACCTCAAATTGTTTTTAGAGCTATTCTTTCATGCTTAATGTGGCGCACCATCACCTTTTATGTTTGAATAAGCAGGAACTACAGACAAAAAAAAAATCTAAATAAACAGATGATAGATATCTATATCTTTATCGAGGTTTTACTTCAAATAGTAGAGCTTTAAGGACACATCCACTTGCTGAAATCTTCATTTAAGAGCTTCCTTACCCACTTTTATTAAAGGAAAGTTTAAAAAAAAACAAAAAAACACAACAATGCAGTTAACCTCGCAGGGGTTCTTCCGCACCTCTTGACAATACAAACATATGCACATCCAACCTCCTGGCTTTTGCAGCCTCCTCAGGCAACTGTCTGTTCCTCCAGACAGCCTCAGTACCGTAAACACAAAGAGAGGGGTGCCTTTCCTAGTGCAGATTAGTTTATTCAACGATCATAAAAGAAAACAAGCTAGCAGGTACTCACAATGGTAAAATTACAACAAGTGTGTGAAGCAATGTAAAACGGAGCACTGGAGGGATCCGTATGGTGAGTCCTGTGTGCAGATCACTATCACACCCACATTAGACTGATACCCTATCAGCCGCCTAGAACAAGAGCCAATCAGATTTTCACTGTCCCTTCTTAACCGACGTAGAGAGGAGACTCGAGTCATGTTCTGATGAAGGGGGTGAGCCCTGGAAACGCGTCAACACCCTACTGATCTGCACACAGGACTCACCATACGGATCTCTCCAGTGCTCCGTTTTACATTGCTTCACACACTTGTTGTCATGTTTTCTTTTATGATCGTTGAATAAACTAATGTGCACTAGGAAAGGCGCCCCTCTCTTTGTGTTTTCTTGTAGATGTCTCAGTCATCTTGACTGTATTGGGGCTGCATCCTGCACTTATGCTCTGTATGTTTCCCTTATGAGGGTTAAGGGATGACTGATTCTGGCGCTTTTGGACACAAATTTTTGTTGTTAGCCTCAGTACCGTGCCAACCTGCACACTTGGTTTTGTAACTCACAGCTTCCTGTTGCACTGGACTCCACTCTGACTCCAGGGTGGAGATCTCCTGTCTCGGGGTGGAGCCCTGAACACTAGCCAGCAGCCTTTTCATAAAGGTTGTGTACAGGTGCACAATCATTCAGTGCTGGTCACTAGTAAACCACGGACCCAAGAATGGAGATGTTATCCCTCCCTTGTCTCTTTGAAATATCCCAGTTCCAGGATCTCAAGCCAAATCCAGAAGACCTGGAAAGAACTGCAAAGCCAGCTCTTTCCTGGTAAAAGTATTTGCTTTCCAGAACCTCTCAGTCCCTCTGACTGAGAGTCTCCCTCTCCCTCTATCTTCCAAAGGGTTTGTATTTGTCCATCCACTCCAGAGATTTACACAGCCCTAGGAAGGCACCGGAATCAAATTGCAGACCCCCTTTTTCTCTACCACAGTTTAGTAATATATCTAGGTCGCTCAGCTCCTTGCCTCCAACCCTTGAATGGCCAGTGAAAAGGGAGCAACAGACTGATTAGCTTACCACTGTGCTCACTTTGCTCTTTCCTTGTCCTTTCATGTACATGCAACACATTTCCCCTAGTGCTGCCCCTTCTACTAAGGAATTACAAGAGGTACTTACACTAGTTAAAAAAAAAAATCCTATATACATTTTGAATGAACACATACATGTATGTGTTTTATATGCCTGCAGTTCTGCTTTAAGTGGCTACTGCATAGGTTAACAAGCAATAAGTTTATTTTTATATTTAAATTTGAGGTTTTGTTTATTCTATTACTAAACTAAAGAGTTTTTTTTATTCCCATGGATGGCACACATAAAATGCAAACCACATGATGAGCAAGTCATACAAAGTTACAAAGTACATGATTCAGTAGTCTATCTGTATGTGTAAGAGACAAATAGTCAGACAGGCACAACTGGAAGACCATGTCGTGTGGTGTGCACCTTGGGAAGGGGGGGTGGAGGCAGAAGCATTCAGCAAGCAGGACAGGGCTTGCTGATCATCTACCTGCCTAGTTGTCTGGTCCCACAATGGCAAAAGAATGTTTGTATTGGTCAAATCTGTGGTGAAGCAGATACAGCACATGAACTACGTGAGCAGACACAATGGCTCCTAGTACTAATTTCTTCCAACATTCAGTTGAGCCTAAAGGTGGCCATACACTCTACAACCATCGCAAGACCTTAGTCTTGCGATGGTTGTACAGGGATTAAAAAAACGTACGATCTGCCTATCTTGGACAGGCAGATCGCACTCTCGATCATCGCAAGCCCGCCCCCCTGAGGCGTGCGCACACCGGCCGGTTCAGCATTTGTCTTCCGAGCACCGTTCTAACCAGCCGAGAATCGTACGTTTTCGAACATGCTGGTTCGACGGAAGACGTGCGACCGTACAGTAGAAACAGTCGCACGTCTCCGTTCACACTGCTCGATTCTCGTACGATCGCGGGATTTCCCGCGATTCTCGTACGAGAATCGAGCAGTGTATGGGCACCTTAACCATCAGGAGACACTTTGTATGACATCTGAGAGACTGCATATGCTGCAGTGTCTAAATGAGGTTATCCTGTAGTGCCAGGAAGGAACTGTCCTCTACTGCAGCTGATATGCCTTGACTATGATTGTTATCTAGTTTACATCTTTGGGAATACAGCCACATTGGTTCTGTAATGTTGGTGTGCCATGCATTGGGTATCAATGTCAAATCCCAATCCAGAAAAACTTTCCATAGGGAGCAGAAAGTCCGTGTCTGGCAAGGTCTTGTTTTTTTAAACATGCCTTAATGGTCTACAATGCTATAGTAATAGCTGGCCCTTTAAGACAATCAGTACCAATTTTAAAAAAAAAACTTTTTTTTTTCTTGGACCAAGCCTGCGCCCACACAGGGAACGTTAGCATGTTAGCTCTAACACCCCTTTCCAAGTCCATGCACACTTTTCCTTTACTCAACTGCCACCACTAAAGATGCTGGGAGGGAAGAAACTCTGAGTACTTCTATGGGTCAATCAGAAAGCACCAGTGTTGTCACATGGAGTAAAGCTGTCGCATGGGGTAAAGCACTAACTGTGTAACCTATGAAATGATTATTATTCACAGGGAAGATTCTCCTGTACCAAGCAGCCAAACTGAGTAGGGGAGCAAAGTGAAGGCGAGTATGTGCATCTGGAGCCAAGCACGGGTGATATTAAAAAACAAGAGTGGTAGCTTGCCAAACCGTTTTCTAGTAAAAAAATTTTTTAAAAAAGCTAATTTCTTTGGTATTCATTTCTCCTTTGGACAACAAAATATTTGTACAGTTTTAATTTGCTTTGCAAACATTGCTATAACTATTGCTAGAATTTATTGATACTCAAAAACCAAGAGAAGATTGATTTCTCATAAAAAATTAAACTAGAATGGATCACTTTAAATATTCGTAAGGCTGTATAATAAATACGGTACTACTTCTTCTGCAATTTTTCAAGCTTTTTTTGAAAAGTGAACATGCAGAGACTCTTTTATTTGAAGTAGTTAATTGTAAATCTGTATTCTAATCATTATATACTTAATTATACATTTTGAATAGCCATGCAGCATTGTTGAAGCTGATTTATGACTATAAAAGCACATTTCTTATTTCGGAAACTATTTGTGAACAGCTAGATGAATTGGTCTCTGTTGACAACATGGCAGTTATGGGAATCAAATGTTCCTCTATAGTTTGTGCAGTAAAATATATTAGGTAAACTTGAAATTTGGCTATAATTCTTAATACCGTAAATGACAAGCAGCTACTTGATTCTTCTCACTAGGAAGCCAATATTATATTAAAATATTTAGCACACTGCATATGAAGAAGGTAGAGAAAGAAAAAGTATCAAACTGCTTCTAGCAGTAAATGCAACAAGATAGATTTAGATTATTGAGGATATTCTGTTACTTTGTCCATTCAGGGGAAAGTGACATGCTTTCTTGCTAGCCCACTCCACAATCCACTCACCGCTACTTTCTCCCTTGCAGCAGCTGCAAAATACCCGGTGCATTCAGGAATGGGGAAGAACATTACCTCCTCCCATGATGCAGTGTCCAGGCCTCACTGACTAATGGCCAGCCCCAAACAAAAATTACACAAAAGAGGGGTGACATTACCCCTGTGTAAGCTCTGACACCACCAAATGCAAACTCGTTTCGACTGTTAAACAAAATATCTGACTTTCTATCTATTCAGATGTACTGTTAAAGCCTATACTCAGATTGTTGCTTCAGTTGAAATCCTATAGAATCATCAGTTGTCACTTTCCTGATCTATTTATTGTACCTCAAGTTAGAGATGCAATGCAGAAATGCAGTTCACACCATTTCCTTAGTGTATTTAATAAAATTACAAGTATAATTTAAACACAAGCAGCATAATCAGTGGGTACCATATAAATGCTGTATGTGCAAAAAACCCTGAAGGAGGAAGTCCGAATCCAGGTTTTGGTTTTAGTTAATGGGGCAAAAGGGCTTATGGGATACAACCTCTGACTTTCTGTCCATCTAGTTCAGGGGTCAGCAACCTTAAACACTCAAAGAGCCATTTGGACCAGTTTCCAACAGAAAAGAAAACAATGGGAGCCACAAAGCCCTTTTGACATCTAAAATGAAGATACACTGCATACATTGTTTTTTACCTTCATGCTATGTATAGCATGTTCATAGGTATATGTGGGCTTAGCAACACACTGGACTCAGGGCTTAGTAATGCACTGGACTCTGGACTTACCTGAGACCCTGCAGAGCTCACCTGAGAATGACCCTGCAGAGCATACCATAGATCCAGCACAGCCCATCTGAGACTCTCTATGGTGGGCTCTGCAGGGCCTCAGGTGGGCTGGTCGCCGGGGTCCCTTTCCCTACTCCCAACTCCTCTTCCCTGCTGCTGCTGGGGCCTGGCCTCCTCCACCCCCTCCCCTGTCACCTCTGCCATGCTGCCCCTGGTACAGCTGATACACATGTAAGAGGCCCCCCAGGCTGCCCAGACCCATCACATGAGTACCGGCCATACCCCCCTGATTGCGGTGTTCTATCAAAGTTTGTGACTGTGTTACAATGTGTGACCGGTGACATGGTCACACATTTCAATGTAACCCTGCCCAGTTTTTTGGCAGTGGAATGTGTGACCGCCAATAGGTCAAGCATTCCAACGCTTTCTCAGCTGTTCCAGGGCAGATCGGCATCGCAAATCGTATGTGCAGGAGAAGAGATCTGCCCTGGAACAACTGATCGGTCCTGAAATGTCACTTCTGTCCGAATCTGAAAGCGATCTCACATTCCACCCACTCACAAAGTCAGATAGAAGTGGCATTTCAGGACCCGCCCACACTGCTGAGAAGCCCGTCAGCAGTGTGGGCCCCGGGACCCTGCACTGCCGCATATTCCACCAGGGGGGTGCCCAGGACCAGACCTCACTGTGCCCCCCCACAGCCTCAGGCCCCGGCAGTAGTTCCGGCCCTGGACAGGGAGCAGCAGCAGAGGGAGGAAAGAGCCACATGCGGCTCCGGAGCCGCAGGTTGCTGACCCCTGATCTAGTTAAATGAATCCTTTTACATTACCACTATATTATAGCTTGAAATTGTAAAAGAAAACTAAACCACTAAACCTTTTTTTACATGGAGGCTGCAATTGCATACTTCCTACTAAAATTTCTAAATGCTGGACTGTCTCGATTTAATACGGATTTTAAAAATGAAGCAACGATTGAAGTCAAAGCAAAGTCAGAAATTCTTATCTACATATTTGTATAAGTGATTAGAAATGAATTAAAATCATTGGGTCAGCAAGGCAGCTAGGTAATGAGCATTGTTAGAAGGTGGGGCCTGCAAGTGGCAGTCTATTTTATTTTTCTCAGTACAGGTTTCCTTTATATGAACTATCATGCATAAGAAAGTCACTATACAGTATAAATACAGTATATACTTGCAAGGAAATGCAAATGCCTCCAATGCCATCAAAATAAATACATGTGATAATTTACTAGGTCGGGAAAAAAAATCACATCAGCAAATTTTTTTATTATAATAATGTTTTTGACATATTAGAGGGGTGTTAGCACACATGAAGATTAATTCTAGCGTTATTTTTTAATGGTTATATGAAGGGAAGGATGCATTAAAAATACACTATTTGTTGTTTATTTGTTTTTTTTTCTCAGTTATGGTGCTTAGCAGCCCTTCCCCAGCAGCATGTCAGAGACCAGGATGCTTGGACTGTGTGCGAGAGCAGCAGTCTGGTGCTCAAGTGTCCCACACACCCCCTTCAAAATCACAACTACTGTGCTCTAATCAGGAATGCTCACACTCTCTGAGCAGCATTGTTTATTGGAAAATGGTGCATGGGATGTATGACGCCAGATAATACACTGTGCTAATTTAACCAAAACAATCTTACAAATATGCTATACATATGGCAAAGAAAATCAAGCATATAAACATAAAATTTTAAAAAATCATGTACCACAAATAAAGTTCCCCAATAAATGCATAAACAAAATAAATAAAATGCTAAATAACTGGATTACACACAATTTCAAATAATGTGCATATCATTGATAGAACGTGCATAAATGTAATAGACTGCATATGCTCAAAGTGCTTATGTCCTTCAATCATGATTTCGAATACGAAAAAGTGTTGAAGTGTGATACACAATTCACAGTGCTTCAGATGTGTGTTCAAAACTGTTCTCTGTGCCTGGATCTAGATTCAATCGACTCACCGAATGTGTGTGACTACTAAAAACAAACAGTCTTACAGCAATTGTGTTTATTAGCAGCAAAACTGCTCCATCTGAGACCTCCTTCCCCCTTACAGCTCTATCTCCAGTCCTCAATTACTCCAAGAGAAACAGGCAACAACAAAAAAAGACTCCAATAGTGCAATACCATTAAAATAATGTTAATAAAAGTTTAATTAAAAACACTGATTATCACCAATGAAGTATGCTTACCAACTCTCCGCCATGCTCATCCTCTCTGTATATGCTCGCAGCTTCCGAGGGTGCATAATGATGTCAGCACAAACCCACCCAGTCAACACATTTTGTCACAGACTTTGTCAGAAGTGGAGTACAGATTAAGTGGCTAAACCACTTTGGCACAGCAGCTGAGCATTTTGAGCAGTGATTTTAGATTGGGGCATGGACTTTAGTGCAATTCTCAAACAGGCTGCTGGGAAAGGGTTGCAAAAAATTAGTTTGAAGCACAATAGTTAACAAAAAGAAAACAAATTAGTTTCATGTTTTTATGAAGTGGGCGTGCATAAAAAATACTAAAGATACCATTGGACTTTAAGGCATTATTCAGTAAAAAGTACATTCATAATATTAAAAATACCCTCCATACAATCAATACTTTTCTCTTCTTGTAAATGGCCGCACTAATCTTGCTTGCTATTATGGCAGAAATGCATCACCAAAACTAGGGCTAAAAAACGTAGCCATGCTTTTTACAACATACTATCCTGGACATTTCTTTATGTAGTGTCTTTGTTGACTGGCTTTTGTTTGCAGAACTCTTTCTTATCCACATAAGAGTAATGAAATTCAGAAGCAGCTTAAAGCAGGTTGATGCAGCTTAGAAGGATGTCAACTGCAGGTCAAATGCACCTATAAATGAACTTTAAACAATATCAGAACTGTATCTAACGGATCTCAAAAGTAGGTTAAGAGAAAAGCTGCATTTGCCCATCAACACAAGCCATCGGTAAGCTGTGTATTAAATAAGCCAGTTATGCGTTTTTTACTAGACATGCGTTGGTGGGTTACAGATCTAACGAAACAATCCAACATTCTAGGCTTTGCAAAATAAATGAATTAGCTAGGTCTGTTGTACATTTTTTGTTGCATTGATTTAATTGAGTTGCGATGCTGTTACAATGGCCAACAGTTAGGAGATCAGCCCATTCAGTGTATTGTGTCATCATGCATAACTAAGTCCAATTAGCACTACAAATAAAACATAACAGTGATTTGTGAAGGTGAAGACACGTTAAAGTAAGCTTACAGAATGTATGAAAGAAAAATGGAACTCTGATTATTCCATACTTGCAATTAAAAATTAAGTCTTAAAATGCAACTAAAGCCATTTCTTTTTGTTTTCAATAGAGTGGAGAGGGGTTAGATCACCCGTTTTGATTGTGTCTATGTAAATGTTAGGGAGATTCACCCTTATAATTTGTCCTTGTGACCATTATCACTGAAAGTAAAAGAGAACCCACTTTTGTTGTTGTTACCAGAACAGGGGTAGATGGAAAATCTTCCAATGGGGTCACAAGTTCGGGTGAGCATGACCACCAGGGATTTCCATTCACTTCCTGTTGTGTCCATCTGATAGGAAGTGAAGGGAAATCTCCACAATAGGAGGGAAATCTCCACAATAGGACACAAAAACAAAAAGCCGACCATTCAAAGCTAAAAATATGACTTCAGTTCTATTTTAAAGTAAATTTCACAGTCAAATTGGGATAATTCTCACTTTATATTTGTTATATGTTCCTATTTACATTATACACTGAGTGGCCAGATTATTATGACCACCCCATCAGTACTTCGTTGGGCCACGAGATAACTCCACAAGATGACTTTGTTGGGCCGCCTCTTGACTCCACGAGATGTTGAAAGGTGATGCAAGGAATCTGACACTGCACTGTTGCCCTTCTGTTGTCTTGTACCAGTCTTGCCACTCTCCGTTCTGCCCTAACATTGACTAGTCGCTGACGGCCACAATTCGCACATTCAGACCCAGATTTTCGGCTGACAGTCCAGTCTTTAAACACTTTAACAATGAGCCCCTCTTGAACATTTAACGAATTCTGCTGTTTTGCTGACACTCGCTCCATGGCTCGCGCCAATAATCATCCCACGTTCAAAGGCTGTTAAATTGCGTTGTTTATCCAAATCACTTCTACTGTCGTGGTAAACAACCTGTTTCCCTATTTACAATGGTCTGGCCCTCTAGCAACTTCAGAGCGAAATTATAGCTAATTATAACTAATTTGCCTACAAACGTCAGGTGGTCATAATAAACTGACCACTCGGTGTATAAGCCCATTTCCCCCTTTGCAGTGTTATTTTTTTTAAATCATATGCCAGCAATGTACATGGAGTTCGCATGAAGCAGCCATATGCAGCTGCTGTATATGAACATAGAGAGTTACTTTTGTTAGCTGTTCTCATGGCCTTTTGAAATGCCCGCCACTGTGCTCTGCATGCAGTCTGGGTAAATTACAGGCTGCAGTGCACAGTGGGAACTACAATGAAGGGCATGGAAAACTAAATTTCCTGCAATGCCATGCTTCCCCTGTGCACAAGCTTCTCTGTGTAAACTGGAAACTGAAAGTGGAGCTGTGGCATACAGAAGCCATTTAGGCTCAAGCGGAGCTTATGCTAGTGCAGGTGGAGATAGATAAGACTACAACTTAATAGCACAGTTGTCTTTGTTCCATGTCACATTACATTTGATCATTAAGTATTTTATCGGGTTTCATATTTCAACTTGTAACATGTGTTTTACAGAACACTAGTAGATAAAAGGGTGTCTCCTCCTGGCTATACCATTTATATTGGAACTATTCACTAGATACAGATATGGTACAGAGATAAATGGTATGAAGTAAGACCCTAATTATGCTGTAACACGACCCATGGCTTCCCACAGTAATGTTGGTAAGGGGCAGGTTTGTTCTCAGATCAAACAGAATGTGGACTATTGCGCTGAACTCTCTCTATCTGGGAGAACAAGAGTTTTGAACAGTACTGTTGCCTACCTTGCAATGAGCCTATGTGAAAAAATACATAGAAAATTGCATTCATTTTGTACAGATGCAAAATCAGATTCAAAGCATTTTTTGCAAAGTAAAGTACAACAAGATGGTTGGGATATATGGACTGTACTATATAATGGGACATCTATTGAGTTTATATGTTTGTGAAACACTGGTATACAAGTCATATTTTGCACTTTGTTCAGTGTTGACAAAATAATGATTTGATGCACTGTAATTTCGGTGTGATGCACTTAATATGAATTTTGATTGTTATGATGTGATAATACTTACAGTTAATGCACTTTACTTTGTATTGCACAATACTTTTTATAGATTGTACACAGGTTATGAATTAATGCGATTAAGGACTATACTATATTTATTTTAGTGATTGTTTATAATCTAATACTGTTTGGTGTTAACAGCTATTAACAGGCGTAGAATTTGGTTTATTGGTTAGAGCGCAGAAGATTTTATAAGATATATAATAGTCAATTGTTACAATACATGAGCAACAGATAAGAGAAGCTTGCTGTAAGATCTTCTGCACTTGACAGTTTCAGGAGTGTTGGATGCTGCCATCTCGATATACTCTGTGGTTTGTGCCAGTCCCAATATCACAACGGTACACAGAAGCTGATGGAAGGAACCACAGTACACAGTGTAGAACTTGGCATCTGACACTCCCCGAAGTGTTGAATGCAGGAGATCTTAAGGATAGTGTCTCTCTTCAACCCACTGTAGTACAAGAAGATTTTTTTATGCTATAGTAATATAGTTGCCTTAATCATTTTCCATTTGTGTATAAGCTGCAGGAATATTTAAACACAACTAATCACTGTCCTCATTCCAGCTAAATGTGCTGTCCAGGATAGGAAAAGACTGCTACATTTAAGACTGTAGATGAAGTAAGTCTCTTGTTTGCATTGTTGTAGCAATTAATAGGAGCTCATGTGTAAGGTGTAAATAGCAAGACTTGTGATTTACAATAATGAACATCTTCTGTCCTGACTGCTTCCCCAGACTTTTTCTGACATATAAGTTCTGCACTAGACAGATCTGACTGCCCTGGTTGGGGAAAAGCACCAATGATTAGTTCATCCTTGCTGGTGTATACGTAACAGCTGACAGTGCTCACCCCCTTGTTTCATTCAGCAGCTCATTCTTGTTCCACGTGAAGCTTTCCATGTCAGCTAGATTCAAGTATGTGACATTTCTGCCCTCATGAGCCCAGGGGATATTAAATAACAAATGCAGAATGGGAAAAGAGATTAAAAATCAGGTTGGCTTCTGAAAAATTAGGATGCCTTGACAGATCTGCTCTCCCATTCACCGAGTCCCAGCTGTCATTTATTTGAGAGACAGCAGATGATGTGGGTAGTGAGAGACCTTCTGCCACAGCTCTCTGGTAAGTCACAACTGTAGAGGGGCTGCCTCCAGGCAAGTTCATCCCTGCACCTGGCTGTACTTTCACACCACCAGGGCACCCAACTCAGCTCTTAATACCTGTTCTTGCTGGACAAACTATGCTAGCATGGGCAGGTGGACCAATCCATGGAAATGTAGTCCAACACTCAAGCCTGTGCAAGTAAATTTGTTACAACTTTTTGACAACATGAAGAAGGTGCAGAGAGAGAAGGGGAAGGGAAGGTAAAGTGGTACCTCGGTTCGCGGACGCTTCTGTTCGCGAATAATTCGGTTCGTGAACAGGAAGTTCGGCAAACTTTTGCCTCCGTTCGCGAACTCTGCATCGGGTGACTAACATGACCATCTTCCCCGCTCCGACGCGTTATCGTGGCTTCCTCTAGTCAAGATTGCGGTCGCAGACTGACATGTGCACACTTGCTTTGAAGCTTTTTTGTGTGCTTTTTAGCACATGCAGTACTGTATAGTATTATTCAATCCAGCATGGCTCCAAAGAAAGTGCAGAGCAAGCATGGTGGTAAAAAGAAAGTGCAGTGCTATAATGAAGGTAACAAGAAAGTGCAGAGCAAGAAGGGTAACAATCTTTTGAAGAAAATAACCATTAAATTGAAGATGGAAATTGTAGAAAAGCATGATCGAGCTTAGTGTTCACCCTCTTCATACTGTACTTTGTTTCATATTTTTGTGTGTTTACATTTTTTTTTACATATGGTTCAGAACGGATTAACCTCATTTTACATTGACCACTGCCGGTCAACATGCTTCCCCTGTGCACAAGCTCGCTGACACTCGCTCCATTATAGATATATAATTATAATTTTTTTTAACACAATCCCCTCGATTTATTTCCATATGTACCTGACTAGTTTTGTGAGGTGGCGGAAAGAAGCTCACCACCTGTAAAGGTGGCCATAAACCTGCCGATTATCGTGCGATAATCGCGGGTGATCCCGCGATCATACGATAATCATCAGGTGTATGGAAGGCGTGCAACCATTTCTACTGTAAGGTCGCATGTCTTCCATCTCCCGAGCAGGCTTGAAAATCCACCAAGAATCATACGATTTTCGGCGGGTTAGTGGCGGGAGACAAATGCCGCAAGCGCACACTGCACGCTCAGCATTGCAGTCATCAGAAGCCCTCTCTCAGCGGGGCGGGCTTGTGATGATCGCAAGTACGATCTGCCTGTCCAAAATGGGCAGATCGTACAAGCTTTTAATTACCTTACAACCATTGCACGATGGTTGTAAGGTGTATGGCCAGCTTTAGAGAGGAAACCTGTATGTTTAGTTAGAGACGGGAAGGCAAGGATTTATTTCCTGTTCTATTTTGTTTTTATTGCTGTGTGTGTGTGTAAGTAAATGGGTAGGCCTTATTAGTCCATTAGTGAGATGTAAACACAAACGGAGTATTGCGGTATGCAATGATACCTTTCTTATTGGAATAACATAATACTCAAAGGACACGCTTTTGAGAGTTAACCTCTCTTCTTCAGGTCAGAAGCAGCAATACTAAGAGAGGTTAACTCCAAAGGTTGTCCTTCAATTAATATGTTAGTCCAATAAGAAAGGTATCAGTAAGGGCGCATGCGCGGCGCACTCTATGGCGGACGTGCCTTAGAGTAGCTCTGTACCTCGCCGGCGTCTCAGGGAATTCATAGACCGGCAAATACCCGCGGTACGGAGGAAAATCACCAACCACAGATAAGGTACTGACCCGACTGCGCAGCCATGTCCCCCACGGGCACCAAAACTAAAGCGAAAAGCCGCAATATCAAAGAAGCCCTGTCGGCTTCTGCAGCCAAGATGGCGCCGACCACCATCCGCTCCAGCACAGGCATCAGTGCTTCCTCCCCACGCTTCCAGCAGTCTGAGGGAGAGGACACATGTAGCAGGGCCAGTTCCCCCTCCCCATCCAGAGAACGCTCAGGCCACAAGGAACTCCTGCAGAAAATCGACCGGATGCTGCAGAAAGCCCTACAGAGCACATCCAAACAGATTACTGAGAAACTCACCAAGGAGATCCGTGACCTGGGCCACAGAACATCCGAGCTTGAAACCAGAATGGATGACGCTGCTGTGGCACTGAATACACATGACCGTGAGTTTGAAATAATTAAAGATGAAAACCTGCAACTAATGTCCAAACTGGAAGATCTAGAAAATAGATCCCGCCGCTCGAATCTGAGGATTTGCGGTATTCCAGAATCAGTAACAGATCTCCAAGCTTTCACCATGGCCTTGCTCCAGGAGCTAGTACCAACCATCCCCCATGAGAGGCTGGAGTTCCAGCGTATACATCGAGCCCTCACACGCCGTGCCAAAGACGGCCCACCGAGAGACATAATAATAAAATTTCTTTATTATCGCACGAAGGAGTCTATCCTACAGGAATCCAGGAAAAGGGGGAACCTCTCCTTCCAAGATCATAGCTACCAGGTGTTTGCAGATCTCGCACCCTCTACCATATCCAAGAGGAGGGAATTGAAACCTGCCCTCCAACACCTACAACACCACGGAATAGCTTATAGATGGGGATTCCCTTTTCGCCTTCTTTTCAACCATAGAGGCCGACAACATCAAGCCTCCACTTTGACAGATGCCCTGGGACTGCTTGGGGACCTAGGCCTCCTCGTGGCCGAATCCCATGCACAACGCCCTTCAACATCAGATCAGAGAAGCATGTACCGAGCTGTGCCCCTTGGGACTTCCAAAGCACCCCAATCTCCACGCATTTCTCAACAGGACCGGAAGCGCCCTACACCAGGAGCATCGGATTCGGACTCACCCGGATGACAAAGACAGCAAGATCACCCCCCTTTTTTTTCCGCTACTGACTTTGTTCAGAGCCGCCGGAGAACCGCCACTGTGTCGAACATGGGTCCGATGGCTTGGCACATTTACTTGTCGTGACTACATTTTAACCCTTCGGTTATAACAACCCACACGAAGGCTTAGGCCAGTCACACTCTCGACAGTTCTCCATTGCCCTAAATTTGTTCCTATAGCCATACACAGGTATCATTAAGCAACAGGACGGTTTGTTATCCATGATGACTCTCAGAAATGTTTATATTAGCCTGTTCTCAGCCAACCATTACTACCCACAACGGTCTTCCTCCGTTTTATTTTTTGTTCTTTGTTCTTAATTGCTAATTATTCTCTCCTGATAGAATATAGCCTAATGTTAGCACGTTGCTATTTAGTCCACCGAGTAACCGTGTCGCTCTTCTAGACATCCATATACTCCCATTTTGTCCACTAAGTAACCGTGTCGCTCTTCTGGGCGTCATGTGCTGACGGCCTCCGGCTGTTGATGAATGGACGCCCTTTGGAAGCCTATTGATCTACTAACCTATTAGCCTCCTCTTTAGATGATTTGAGCTTAACACCGGAAACGCTGTACCCTTGTCAGCTGGATCCTGTACATGTCGGTTATCCTTGTTTTAATTGTTTTATTGCCGATTTATTATGCGTATCACTAATTTTTCCCCTGAGATGCCGGGGAGGCGGTCACTGCACCCCTCCACGTACCCCTAGCCCGGATAGATACCCGGATGGGGGCCCTACTTCTGCCCACAGATGGGATCCCCCCATGGGGCTTACCCTAATGTTATGGTCAGAACATTGTATTCAAATTACTGTTTACTAATATGTTGTTTTCTTCTTTGTTCCTATTTCTCCCCCCCTCTCCACAGCTTCTCCGCCTTTCCCTGTGACGCTCAAGGACTGCTCATCAGCCGGTATTTAACTCTCACAGCACCTTTTCACCCAGCTTGATCATGTCTCCTGAAATCAAAATATTGTCCCTCAATGTCAAAGGTTTTAATTCTCCCCGTAAGAGACAAATTGCATTCCGCCAGTTCCACTCCTCTAAATTTGACATACTTTGCCTCCAAGAATCACATTTCTCACATTCCTCTCACCCGAAGTATTTCCATCCCCAATACTCCCAGGTCTTTATGGCTAACAACCTGACTAAACATCGGGGGGTCCTAATAGGATTCAAGAACTCTATGCAATTCCAATGCACTAAAGAAGTCCCCGACTCGTCCGGTAGATATCTTATATTAATAGGTACACTGTGTGACCAAGAAGTAACTATAGTAACCTACTATGCCCCTAACTCCAGACAACTCCCTTTCTTCAAACACCTCCTTTCAACCATTAGCGCCCACCAACGGGGCACCCTCCTGTTGTGCGGAGACTCGAATACTGTTATGCACCCTAGTCTCGACAAATCGACAATTGACGACCCAGCCACTGACAACTCCAAAGCTTTCCGCACACTCTTCTCTCAACACTCCCTGATAGACTGCTGGAGGGAACTGAATCCCACCTCCAGAGAATACACTTTCTACTCAAACCCTCACGGTTCATTCTCAAGGATCGATCACTTCTTTGCTTCGCACTCCACTCTCCCCTCAGTTGTAGATTCCGCTATTATCCCATTCTCCTGGACTGACCACCATGGGGTGACTATCTCAATGTCCTCCCTTTGGTCACAACACATCGATCGCTCCTGGACCCTGAACGACACCCTCCTCACAGACAGTAATACCCGACTTTCTATAGAAAATGCTTTACTGGAATACATCCTAGATAATAAAATCCCAGACATTTCCCCCACCACAATCTGGGAAGCACACAAACCGTTTCTACGCGGCACACGCATACAAATAGCTTCCACTTTCAAGAAGCAGAGAACGGCCCTCCTCCTTGACCTTGAAACAAAATTTAATGACGCCTCCAGATGCTTTCGCTTACACCCTACGCCCCTAAACAAATCATTAGTAGAAAAGTCCAGGAGAGATCTTAATCTTATTCTAGCCAGCTTCGCAGATAAAAGTCTTCGCCGAACCCAGCATAAATTTTACCTTCAAAGTGACAAACAATCCACCCTTCTCGCTAGAAGACTGCGTAAAATAGATCTACACCAAAAACCCCTTCGCCCCCGTCTTTCAAACAACTCCCTGTCAAGCAATCCCCACAAAATTGTTCAAGAGTTTTCTATACACTTATCCAAGCTTTATAAATCTACCACCCCATTCGACCCCTCAGCGGCCTCAGCTTTGTTCTCTGAGGTGGTAATGCCTGAAATGCCAGAATCCGTTCGCACATCGCTAGATGCCCCTATTACTAGCTTAGAAGTACTAGCAGCCATAAAAACTCTCAAAATAAATAAGAGACCTGGCCCAGATGGTTTTTCCGCCATCTACTATAAAAAAATTCTCAGAAGTTTTAGCACCCCTATTGACAGCGGCCTTTAATGATGTAGGAGACGGATCAAAATTCAGAACAGAATCCCTCGCAGCCACTATTTGCATGATTATGAAACCAGACTCAGATGGAACCCACTGGGCTAACTACAGACCAATATCGTTGTTAAACATCGATGTCAAATTATTAGCCAAAGTACTAGCGACAAGACTAAACTTAATCACCCTGACCCTTATTCACAAGGACCAGGTTGGTTTCATCCCCCGGCGCCAAGCCGGCGACAATGTGTGCCGAGCGTGCCTCCTTATTGAAAAAGCTAAACAACGTGGCGTTCCATTTATGCTTCTGTCTCTGGACATGCAAAAGGCGTTCGACTCCCTCTCATGGCAATACTTACTCTACAAATGGGGTTTCGGGTCGAGGTTCTGCTCCTGGATTACCGCTTTATATTCTAACCCCACAGCATCTGTGAAGTACGCTGGCCATAGATCCGCTCCCTTCCCCATCCTCCGAGGCACCAGACAAGGTTGTCCTTTGTCTCCTCTGCTGTTTGCTTTGGCCATCGAACCTCTAGCCCAACTAATTAGAATCCACCGAGACATCTCAGGCATTACACTCGGGGGTCACCACCACAAATTATGTCTTTTTGCTGACGATGTCCTTCTCTTTCTTTCCAACCCTCACATCTCCCTCCCTAACTCTTTGCATCGTATAGACTCCTTCAGCCAACTATCAGGACTGCACTTAAACACCTCGAAATCCAAAGCCCTCAATATAACTCTGCCCCCACACGCACTCAAAACGCTGAAATCCAATTATCGGTTTCAATGGGAACCATCCTCCTTGAAATATTTAGATATTCACTTGACCCCCTCTCATCCCTCTCTATACCCCGCTAACTACCCTCCCTTATTCACCAGAGTTAGGAACCTCCTTAAAATTTGGCACACATACCCTCTCTCGTGGCTAGGTAGAATTGCGGCGGTCAAGATGACACTATTAACAAAACTACTATATCCATTTCGGGTTCTACCCGTCCCAATACCTCCGCACCAGCTCAGAGTCCTCCAGAGACATATCTCTAACTTCATTTGGTCATACAAAAAACCTAGAATCCCAGCGACTTCTATGTACCAACCTAGATGTTCAGGCGGTCTGGGGGTACCACACCTCCAAAAATACTACCATGCAGCCCAATTGGCAACTATTGCCAAATATCACGCAACTACAGAGGTGCCTATCTGGGTCTCAATTGAGGTGATAGATTGCGACCCATATGCAATAGATAATCTTTTATGGATGCACCCTAATGACAGGAGGGACATCTCCAACAATATAACACGTCTCTCGCTTCGCATATGGGACGCCACTAAATACTCATGCGGCTTCCTTTCACCCCCATCTACCCATGCTCTACTTCTTACACCACCCTGCCTTCCCTCCGGCATTTGACTCCCCCGCCATATTCCATAAATGGAGAGAAAAGGACCTCACCCGCTTTCACTCCCTATTTAATACTAGCGGTATAGTACCCTTTCCGGATATTCAAACCCGACACTCACTCCCAACATCCGAAATCTTCTGTTATTTACAGATCAAGAGCTTTATACAGGCAAGCAGTAATCTAAGTGGACACCTTCAATCTTTGTCTCCCTTTGAGAAAATTTGCAAATGTGACCCCCATACATCTGGCATTATCTCACAATTATACGCGTCATCACTACAAATCACCCACACACCACTTCACCCATATATGAGCCGCTGGCAGAAGGACTTAGAGCTTGAGCTCCCTGAAGACACCTGGTCTCAGATATGGACCTCCACCAACTCCTGCTCCAGGAGTGCTAGGGTCCTTGAGACAAACAATAAAGTACTCCTACGTTGGTATATAACCCCCTCCCGAGCCCAATTCTTTGTAGCAGGGTGTGAGGGCAACTGCTTTCGGGGTTGCCTTGCCAGCGGCAAATATATGCATACATGGTGGTCCTGCCCTATCATCCAGTCGTACTGGTGTAAAATATTTAGAATGATCTCTACCCTTATGGGCACACATATCCCCCTTACTCCCCAAACAGCACTACTCAACGCTAAACCCACGAACATTCCACATTCTAAATTTAAGCTGATGCTCCACGTCCTCTCTGCTGCCAAACATACCATAGCCTGTGCTTGGTTAACCAACAAAATCTCTTTTCAAGCCACTAAAAACAGAATTAATTAGTCCTTTTCACACGAAAAACTCTCTGCGCGTCTTTCCGACTGCATGCCTCAGTTTAAAAAGCTATGGGAACCCTGGGTGAAACACTTCTTACCACCAACCTTTGACACACGCCTCATGACCCTATAATAATCCCCACTTCATGCCTTTAGGCTGACTCGTGACTGACCTTAACCGAGCGTCACACCTACCCCCTCCTCTCTTCCCCTCTTTACTATACCTCCCCCCACCAGATCTGTCTCCACCCTTGTCTTTCCCCCTCTTTGTATGTCCCCCATTGTGGTGGCGGAAGCCCTGTGAGGGACAGTCCCCACCTTTATTAAGTAATTACCGGGCGATTGCTAAAAATATGTTATGTCTGCTGTCGTTACCACTGTCACATAGCAATGCCAATGTTTACATCACTATGTACGTGCACGCACGAGGTTCGTGTCAGTGTATCGTTTGATAAGTACTTTACTGGAAAAATAAAAAACTTTTTGAAACTAAAAGAAATGTATCAGTGCATACTGCAAAACTCTGTTTTGGGATATATATCACTATTTTTTTTTGTTATAATTTTCTTAAGCTCTGTTACCTGTGTTACATGCCTGTCTATTGGACAATGAATCAGCACATCACTGCTTAAAAATGAAGCTTAATCTGGTTATATTTTAGACCTGGGTCTTGAAGGCAGATCATGGCTGGTGAGAGGGCTTGATCTTGGGAGGAATTGTACAAATATCAATAGATTGCATGCAGGATACCCTACATAACACCCACATGTGATGCTGAGCCTCCATTATTGAAAGAAAGGATAGAAGAGGAGGTCCAGGGACAGTAAGGCTGGGGGGGGGGGGGGGGGGGGTGGGGGGGGGGATTGATTCTGGACTTGCTCCAGCCAAGAAATTAGATGGGCTCTATTTGACTTGCTGCGGCTTCTACTGCATGCTGTGAAGATTACATAGTCCATAGTTTAATCAGATGACACAGAAAGCTGCTTAAACAAGGCAAAATCAGTGCCACCGAGTGAGTAACAGTGGATGGCTTACAAGAATGACACGTTCTTTGACAGGTAGGATTCTTCACAAATGTGTATTTTAATGGTATATTTAAATGTTTGCTAGGAGTTTCTATTCAACCATAGAAACTCCTAGCAAAGGAGAGGTTAACTTTTAAAAGCTTGTCCTTTAGTTATCATGGTTGGACTAACATAATACTCAATGTTTGTTCTTTGTAAGCCATCAGTTCTGCCATGTCTATTAATTGTTACTACTTTCTGCTATTTTATTTTCTGTGTTTATACCGACTGTTTACTTCAGATGGGATGGGATCTTTGAATGGGGTGAAGTCCTGCTGAATTCCATCATCCAATCATGTGCCGGCAAAAATGCAGGTTTCTTTTCAATGTATTTTTCTTGCACATGATTGAGTATTCTTTGCAAAGTGAAATGTCACCATTATCACCACACTTCCCCTGCAAAGTGAAATTTCTCTTGCCAATTGAACAGCCTATTTACCTATATATA